>NC_086319.1:3109498-3136180 GCF_036172605.1 Pelobates fuscus | reverse complement strand
CCCCCCTTCTTCTTACCCCCTTCTTCTGACCCCCTTCTTCTTACCCCCTTCTTCTTCTTACTCCCCCCTCTTCTTATTACTCCCCCCCCTCTTCTTCTTACTCCCCCCTCTTCTTCTTACCCCCTTCTTCTAATTACTCCCCACTCTTGTTCTTACTCCCCCCTTCTTCTTCTTACCCCCCTCTTTTTCTTATCTCCCCTCCTTCTTACTTCCCCCTTCTTCTTACTCCCCCCTCTTATTATCCCCCTCCCCTCTTCTTACTCCCTCTCTTCCCTCTTCTTACTCCCCCCTCCCCTCTTACTCCCCCCTCCCCTCTTCTTACTCCCCCCTCCCCTCTTCTTACTCCCCCTCCCCTCTTCTTACTCTCCCCCTCCCCTCTTCTTACTCTCCCCCTCCCCTCTTCTTACTCTCCCCCCTCCCCTCTTCTTACTCTCCCCCTCCCCTCTTCTTACTCTCCCCCCTCCCCTCTTCTTACTCTCCCCCCCTCCCCTCTTCTTACTCTCCCCCCCTCCCCTCTTCTTACTCTCCCCCCTCCCCTCTTCTTACTCTCCCCCCTCCCCTCTTCTTACTCTCCCCCCTCCCCTCTTTTTACTCTCCCCCTCCCCTCTTTTTACTCTCCCCCTCCCCTCTTTTTACTCCCCCCCTCCCCTCTTCTTACTCTCCCCCCTCCCCTCTTCTTACTCTCCCCCCCTCCCCTCTTCTTACTCTCCCCCCCTCCCCTCTTCTTACTCTCCCCCTCCCCTCTTCTTACGCTCCCCCTCCCCTCTTCTTACTCTCCCCCCTCCCCTCTTCTTACTCTCCCCCCTCCCCTCTTCTTACTGACCCCCTCCCCTCTTCTTACTCTCCCCCCCTCTTCTTACTCTCCCCCCTCCCCTCTTTTTACTCTCCCCCCTCCCCTCTTTTTACTCTCCCCCTCCCCTCTTTTTACTCTCCCCCTCCCCTCTTTTTACTCTCCCCCCTCCCCTCTTTTTACTCTCCCCCCTCCCCTCTTCTTACTCTCCCCCCTCCCCTCTTCTTACTCTCCCCCCTCCCCTCTTCTTACTCTCCCCCCCTCCCCTCTTCTTACTCTCCCCCCCTCCCCTCTTCTTACTCCCCCCTCCCCTCTTCTTACTCCCCCTCCCCTCTTCTTACTCTCCCCCTCCCCTCTTCTTACTCTCCCCCCTCCCCTCTTCTTACTCTCCCCCCTCCCCTCTTCTTACTCTCCCCCCTCCCCTCTTCTTACTCTCCCCCCCCCTCTTCTTACTGACCCCCTCCCCTCTTCTTACTCTCCCCCCCTCTTCTTACTCTCCCCCCTCCCCTCTTTTTACTCTCCCCCTCCCCTCTTCTTACTCTCCCCCCTCCCCTCTTTTTACTCTCCCCCTCCCCTCTTTTTACTCTCCCCCTCCCCTCTTTTTACTCTCCCCCCTCCCCTCTTCTTACTCTCCCCCCTCCCCTCTTCTTACTCTCCCCCCCTCCCCTCTTCTTACTCTCCCCCCCTCCCCTCTTCTTACTCTCCCCCCTCCCCTCTTCTTACTCTCCCCCCTCCCCTCTTCTTACTCTCCCCCCTCCCCTCTTCTTACTGACCCCCTCCCCTCTTCTTACTCTCCCCCCCTCTTCTTACTCTCCCCCCTCCCCTCTTTTTACTCTCCCCCCTCCCCTCTTTTTACTCTCCCCCTCCCCTCTTTTTACTCTCCCCCTCCCCTCTTTTTACTCTCCCCCCTCCCCTCTTTTTACTCTCCCCCTCCCCTCTTCTTACTCTCCCCCTCCCCTCTTCTTACTCTCCCCCCTCCCCTCTTCTTACTCTCCCCCCTCCCCTCTTCTTACTCTCCCCCCCTCTTCTTACTCTCCCCCTCCCCTCTTTTTACTCTCCCCCTCCCCTCTTTTTACTCTCCCCCCTCCCCTCTTTTTACTCTCCCCCTCCCCTCTTTTTACTCTCCCCCTCCCCTCTTTTTACTCTCCCCCTCCCCTCTTTTTACTCTCCCCCCTCCCCTCTTCTTACTCTCCCCCCTCCCCTCTTCTTACTCTCCCCCCCTCCCCTCTTCTTACTCCCCCCTCCCCTCTTCTTACTCCCCCTCCCCTCTTCTTACTCTCCCCCTCCCCTCTTCTTACTCTCCCCCCTCCCCTCTTCTTACTCTCCCCCCTCCCCTCTTCTTACTCTCCCCCCTCCCCTCTTCTTACTCTCCCCCCCTCCCCTCTTCTTACTGACCCCCTCCCCTCTTCTTACTCTCCCCCCCTCTTCTTACTCTCCCCCCTCCCCTCTTTTTACTCTCTCCCTCCCCTCTTTTTACTCTCCCCCCTCCCCTCTTTTTACTCTCCCCCTCCCCTCTTTTTACTCTCCCCCCTCCCCTCTTTTTACTCTCCCCCCTCCCCTCTTCTTACTCTCCCCCCTCCCCTCTTCTTACTCTCCCCCCCTCCCCTCTTCTTACTCTCCCCCCCTCCCCTCTTCTTACTCTCCCCCCTCCCCTCTTCTTACTCTCCCCCCCTCCCCTCTTCTTACTCTCCCCCCCTCCCCTCTTCTTACTCTCCCCCCTCCCCTCTTCTTACTCTCCCCCCTCCCCTCTTCTTACTCTCCCCCCTCCCCTCTTTTTACTCTCCCCCTCCCCTCTTTTTACTCTCCCCCTCCCCTCTTTTTACTCCCCCCCTCCCCTCTTCTTACTCTCCCCCCTCCCCTCTTCTTACTCTCCCCCCCTCCCCTCTTCTTACTCTCCCCCCTCCCCTCTTCTTACTCTCCCCCTCCCCTCTTCTTACTCTCCCCCCTCCCCTCTTCTTACTCTCCCCCCTCCCCTCTTCTTACTCTCCCCCCTCCCCTCTTCTTACTGACCCCCTCCCCTCTTCTTACTCTCCCCCCCTCTTCTTACTCTCCCCCCTCCCCTCTTTTTACTCTCCCCCTCCCCTCTTTTTACTCTCCCCCCTCCCCTCTTTTTACTCTCCCCCTCCCCTCTTTTTACTCTCCCCCTCCCCTCTTTTTACTCTCCCCCCTCCCCTCTTTTTACTCTCCCCCCTCCCCTCTTCTTACTCTCCCCCCCTCCCCTCTTCTTACTCTCCCCCCTCCCCTCTTCTTACTCTCCCCCCCTCCCCTCTTCTTACTCTCCCCCCCTCCCCTCTTCTTACTCTCCCCCCCTCCCCTCTTCTTACTGTCCCCCCTCCCCTCTTCTTACTCTCCCCCCTCCCCTCTTTTTACTCTCCCCCTCCCCTCTTTTTACTCTCCCCCCTCCCCTCTTTTTACTCTCTCTCTCCCCCCCCTTTTTTACTCTCTCTCTCCCCCCCTTTTTTTTACTCTCTCTCTTCCCCCCCCCCTTTTTTTACTCTCTCTCTCCCCCCCTTTTTTTACTCTCTCTCTCCCCCCCCCTTTTTTACTCTCTCTCTCCCCCCCCTTTTTTTACTCTCTCTCTCCCCCCCCCCTTTTTTTACTCTCTCTCTCTCCCCCCCCTTTTTTACTCTCTCTCTCTCCCCCCCTTCTTACCCCCTCCCCTGTAGGTGGCCGAGCTGCACTCCGGTCCGCGGTCCCGGCCGGAGTGATAGGAAGGTGCTCAGTGTGCACCTTCCTGTCAGTCCGGCCGGGTACAGGAAACAGAAACTCCCAGGAGTTTCTGTTTCCTGTACCCGGCCGGAGTGATGGGAAGGTGCACACTCAGTGTGCACCTTCCCATCACTCCGGCCGGGACCACGGACCGCGGACCGGAGTGCAGCTCGGCCACCTACAGGGGAGGGGAGGGAAAAGTAGCTGCAGCCGTCTGAGCGCTCTTTACAGAGCGCTCGGCGGCTGCAGCATTTAAAGGGCCGGCCCGCCGCGGCCGGTCCTAAAATAATTTTGGGCGGCCTGGGGGGCAATTGCCTCCCTGCCCCCCGGCCCAGCCCGCCCCTGGGCCCCAGTAGACCTGTGATGACCCAGGTGAGCAGGCGGGGGGCCTCACAGATGGGGCCCACTCACTCACCCACAGCCCGAGAACGCACGTAACCCCCAGGGGGGGAGGGTTGACACACTAGGCGACCGGACAAAAGGGACCTGACCATCACCTCTGCAGCCTGCAGACACTAGACAACTCAGCCCCCACGCCATGCACCCCACCTAATGACTAAACCTGACGCCATCGCAACGAGGAACACCTGAGGGGCCGGGGACCCGATCAGAGATGGGGTCACACTCCCCTGGGGGGGGATACAGGGGACAGGGAGCAATCACCCGAACACTCTGAAAGGGGTACCTGTACTGTGGAATACGCTGTTAATATATGTATAGGTTTATATGTTATTGCATTTGTTTTCATGCACAGTTATGATGTACTACGCTTGCCTACTCTCACGGCAGACACCCACGGCCAGCCCATGGCCACCTGACCCGGAACCACATTGACGAGGACCATATTACAAGCACGACTCTCACAATAGAGCCGACCAGGGAACTCACAGGGACCCGACGAGCAGGGACCGAGTCACTACTCTCAGGTATTTGCCGACCACATAGACACGGGAAGGGCTGGACCCACCCGGAGTCCCCTTACCTCCTCCTACAACCTTGTAGGACACAGCGACCCTCGAAAGGTGAGTGGAACCCGCGGACCGCAGGAGGTCGCGGACTTCCCACTCCCCGTCGCTGACTCCTCTTTGTCGCCCACAGGGGACAAGAACACACACACACACACTACCCATCCCCATCGCTTTCCTTACCCACCAACCCTACTTAGACGGACCCACCTGACGTACCATTCCTAAAACACCTGGACCAGACTGGGACGCATAGACCTACCGACACGCCCTCCACCCCACCGCGACGCAAATGGCTCTCACACCGGACGACCTCACCATCCTTTCTATTAACGCCAGAGGCCTCAACAAACTGGGAAGTCCAGGGGCGCAGCCATCCTGATCAACAAACGTATTCCCTTTGAAGAGGGGGTTAGATGACGGACAGGGAGGGCAGATACTTATTCATAAGGGGCACAATAGCGGGCCAGGCCTATACCATCGCGAATATCTATGCTCCTAATCACAGGCAGCATCGATTCCTTGCGATTACACTTAAAAAGCTGCAGTCTTTCGCGGAGGGGATCCTCATAGTGGGGGGTGACCTGAATGTCGCATTACACCCACGCTGGGACTCATCCACCGGCACCTCCCGCATACCGACACAACACCTCAACCAAATCAACTCACTTCTGACCCGCCACAAGTTGATAGACTGCTGGAGGGCCCATCACCCTGACGAGAAAGACTACACCTTCTTATCACACCCTCACAACGCATACACCAGACTGGACTATGTCTTTACCACGCACTATCACCTGCCACTAACGCGTAGTGCGGAGCACGGAACAGCGACTTGGTCAGACCATGCCCCCGTAACCCTGACACTCGCATCCCTCCTCTACAGACCGAGGCACACTAAGTGGAGGCTAAACAACTACCTCCTCACCAGACCAGACCTAACAGCAGACATAGGGGAAACACTCAAGGAATACTTTGAGATGAACACGGCTGAACACACTTCGCCGAGGTGCATAAAAGCGTAGTCCGCGGACACTTCATCAGACAGAGCGCCACCCTCAAAAAACAGACTGACTGCCGACTGAAGGAGCTGGTGACAGAAATACAAAGCCTAGACTCCCTCAATAAAACTGCACAACACCAGACACTTTAGGCGACGTTGCTACAACTACGGCGCAAACTGACCAGTCTCCTCCACAGGAAACACCACAGAGATGTGGTCAGACATAAAGCCTTCTTCCTACTACATGGCAACAAGAGTGGGAAACTACTGGCCAGAATGCTCACCAAAAAGAGACAGACGACTTATATTGACAAAATGAGGGACACCAGTGGCACCCTACAGCGCCTGCCCTCTAAAATCGCAGACATACTACGGGGCTATTACTCAGACCTGTACACCCTCCCACAGCCCCAATCGGACAAGGCGAAAGCCGGCCTCCGGGCGAAAATCATTAACTACTTGACGGCACACCCCCTCCCGACGATAGACGCAGACGCCACTAACCAACTGGACGAACCCATCTCAATGGAAGAACTGGCCCTAGCCATCAAAATGACAAAGAAAGGCAAAAGCCCAGGCCCAGACGGGTTGCAGCTGAAATACTATACCACGTTTGCTGACCACCTCTACGCCCCCCTGCTAGACGCGCTAAATGCACTACGAGAGGGACATCGCCTCCCTAAACAGTCACTGACTGCTCACATCACACTCATTCCAAAGGGGGACAAAGACAGGGAACATTGTGGTAACTTTAGACCGATCTCACTAATCAATGGTGATGTCAAACTGCTGGCAAAAATTCTTGCCACACGCCTCCAAACCCAACATGTCTGTGCCCATGTCAATCTAAGTGTCCCTAGTGTCTCAGTGTTCACAAATGTCTCAGTGTCCCCATGTCTGTATCCACAAGTGCCCCCATGTCTCTCAGTGCCCCCATGTCTCTCAGTGTCCACAAGTGTCTCAGTGCCCCCATGTCTCCCAGTGTCCCCATGTCTCCCAGTGACACGGGACACACTGAGACATGGGAACACTGGGAGAAATGAGGACACTGAGACACTGGGAGACCTGGGGACACTGACACTGTGATGCATAGGGACACTGATGCCAGGCTGGGCTTCCAATTCTTTGGACAGACATGCCCCTTTTTTGGACATGTTTGCCCCTTTTTGCAGTTCTGGTCACATGATTCGCGTCAGTGGCCCACCACCCTGCCCATTGACTTCCTGCTTCACTGGACACTGCTGTTAGGGGGTATGGATTTACTTGAAATATGAAAGCATAAATTAGAGAGAGATTAGCATAGAGTATGTGTTTTCTTATAGTTGCATCTAGTGATGATAACATTTTCGGTTCGCGATCCGCGAACGCGAACTTCCGCAAATGTTCGCGAACCGGCGAACCGTGCGAACCGCCATAGATCTCAATAGGCAGGCGAATTTTAAAACCCACAGGGACTCTTTCTGGCCACAATAGTTGTTGAAGGGGGGGAGGAGACCTACTCTCCCGCCCCCCCCCCCGGACCCCACCCCTGGGCGGCGGGTGGGGGCCCTAAAATTAACAATAAGGGGGGACCTTTATAAGCCTTCCCCCGCCCCCAGCAGAGCTCAGTCTGCACGGAGCCCTCCATGGGTGAACATGGCTTTTTTTTTTTGCGCTGGTTTTTTTTTTTTTTTTTTTATTGCGTCGGTTATTATGGATTTTTATTTGCCCTTTTTTGGGGCTGAAGAAAGAAGATTTTAGAAGAAAGAAAACATTGAATGGTAAGTTTTTTTTTGTTTTTTTTTTACAGGTTTTTAGTTAAAGGTCCCCCTCATTATTTTTAGGGTGAGGGGGGTAGGTAGGGAGATAATTTTTTGGGGGGGAGGGAGGGGTGACTAGGGTCCCCCCCTTTGTATTTAGGGCCCCCACCCACTGCTCAGGGGTGGGGGCCGGGGGGGACAATAGGTCCCCCCCTTATTGTTATTTTTAGGGCCCCCACCCACCGCATAGGGGTGGGGGCCGGGGGGGACAGTAGGTCCCCCCCTTATTTTAAATTTTAGGGCCCCCACCCACAGCTCAGGGGTGGGGGCTGAGGGGGGACAGTAGGTCCCCCCCTTATTGTTATTTTTAGGGCCCCCACCCACCGCTCAGAGGTGGGGGGACAGTAGGTCCCCCCCTTATTGTTATTTTTAGGGCCCCCACCCACCGCTCAGAGGTGGGGGGACAGTAGGTCCCCCCCTTATTGTTATTTTTAGGGCCCCCACCCGCCGCACAGGGGTGGGGGCCAGGGGGGAGGACAATAGGTCTCCCTCATTGGTATTTAGGGCCCCCACCTGCTCAGGGAAGGGGGACCCTTTTTTTTAACAGTGAGCAGCCACAGGCTGCTCACTGCTTAATAGACATGCCCCTACTCGCGGTATTGCGAGTAGGGGCACAATTTACTAATACTAAGTAATTTTTACTTAGTATTAGTAAATTTGGCCACCAAAAAAAATAGGGGGCGGACCAAACATCGCATATGTTCGTGGCGAACACGAACACGCTATGTTCGCCAGGAACTATTCGCCAGCGAACCGTTCGGGACATCACTAGTTGCATCCTTTGAGTTTCCCTCCAACACCATCTTCATCACATACATGACGCTTGGGAGGTATGACTGTTTTAGTGTTTTTGGTTGATAGGATTCTGTAGTTAGGCCCCATCATAATTGTTCTAAGCATATACACGGCACAGTAATAGCGCAATGTAAGCGGCCCGTTCTAAGCATATACACGGCACAGTAATAGCGCAATGTAAGCGGCCCGTTCAAGCATATACACGGCACAGTAATAGCGCAATGTAAGCGGCCCGTTCTAAGCATATACACGGCACAGTAATAGCGCAATGTAAGCGGCCCGTTCTAAGCATATACACGGCACAGTAATAGCGTAATGTAAGCGGCCCGTTCTAAGCGTATACACGGCACAGTAATAGCGCAATGTAAGCGGACCGTTCTAAGCATATACACGGCACAGTAATAGCGCAATGTAAGCGGCACATTCTAAGCATATACACGGCACAGTAATAGCGCAATGTAAGCGGCCCGTTCTAAGCATATACACGGCACAGTAATAGCGCAATGTAAGCGGCCCGTTCTAAGCATATACACGGCACAGTAATAGCGTAATGTAAGCGGGCCGTTCTAAGCGTATACACGGCACAGTAATAGCGCAATGTAAGCGGACCGTTCTAAGCATATACACGGCACAGTAATAGCGCAATGTAAGCGGCCCGTTCTAAGCATATACACGGCACAGTAATAGCGCAATGTAAGCGGCCCGTTCTAAGCATATACACGGCACAGTAATAGCGCAATGTAAGCGGCCCGTTCTAAGCATATACACGGCACAGTAATAGCGCAATGTAAGCGGCCCGTTCTAAGCATATACACGGCACAGTAATAGCGTAATGTAAGCGGGCCGTTCTAAGCGTATACACGGCACAGTAATAGCGCAATGTAAGCGGCCCATTCTAAGCATATACACGGCACAGTAATAGCGCAATGTAAGCGGCCCGTTCTAAGCATATACACGGCACAGTAATAGCGCAATGTAAGCGGCCCGTTCTAAGCATATACACGGCACAGTAATAGCGCAATGTAAGCGGCCCGTTCTAAGCATATACACGGCACAGTAATAGCGCAATGAAAGTGGCCCGTTCTAAGCATATACACGGCACAGTAATAGCGCAATGTAAGCGGCCCGTTCTAAGCATATACACGGCACAGTAATAGCGCAATGTAAGCGGCCCGTTCTAAGCATATACACGGCACAGTAATAGCGCAATGTAAGCGGCCCGTTCTAAGCATATACACGGCACAGTAATAGCGCAATGTAAGCGGCCCGTTCTAAGCATATACACAGCACAGTAATAGCGCAATGTAAGCGGCCCGTTCTAAGCATATACACGGCACAGTAATAGCGTAATGTAAGCAGCCCGTTCTAAGCATATACACGGCACAGTAATAGCGCAATGTAAGCGGCCCGTTCTAAACGTATACACGGCACAGTAATAGCGCAATGTAAGCGGCCCGTTCTAAGCATATACACGGCACAGTAATAGCGCAATGTAAGCGGCCCGTTCTAAGCATATACACGGCACAGTAATAGCGCAATGTAAGCGGCCCGTTCTAAGCATATACACGGCACAGTAATAGCGCAATGTAAGCGGCCCGTTCTAAGCGTATACACGGCACAGTAATAGCGCAATTTAAGCGGCCCGTTCTAAGTATATACACGGCACAGTAATAGCGCAATGTAAGCGGCCCGTTCTAAGCATATACACGGCACAGTAATAGCGCAATGTAAGCGGCCCGTTCTAAGCATATACACGGCACAGTAATAGCGCAATGTAAGCGGCCCGTTCTAAGCATATACATGGCACAGTAATAGCGCAATGTAAGCGGCCCGTTCTAAGCATATACACGGCACAGTAATAGCGCAATGTAAGCGGCCCGTTCTAAGCATATACACGGCACAGTAATAGCGCAATGTAAGCGGCCCGTTCTAAGCATATACACGGCACAGTAATAGCGTAATGTAAGCGGGCCGTTCTAAGCGTATACACGGCACAGTAATAGCGCAATGTAAGCGGCCCATTCTAAGCATATACACGGCACAGTAATAGCGCAATGTAAGCGGCCCGTTCTAAGCATATACACGGCACAGTAATAGCGTAATGTAAGCGGCCCGTTCTAAGCATATACACGGCACAGTAATAGCGCAATGTAAGCGGCCCGTTCTAAGCATATACACGGCACAGTAATAGCGCAATGAAAGTGGCCCGTTCTAAGCATATACACGGCACAGTAATAGCGCAATGTAAGCGGCCCGTTCTAAGCATATACACGGCACAGTAATAGCGCAATGTAAGCGGCCCGTTCTAAGCATATACACGGCACAGTAATAGCGCAATGTAAGCGGCCCGTTCTAAGCATATACACGGCACAGTAATAGCGCAATGTAAGCGGCCCGT
Source organism: Pelobates fuscus (assembly GCF_036172605.1). Lineage (NCBI taxonomy): Eukaryota > Metazoa > Chordata > Amphibia > Anura > Pelobatidae > Pelobates > Pelobates fuscus. The sequence continues at coordinate 3,125,721 of NC_086319.1, read as the reverse complement.
TCTAAGCATATACACAGCACAGTAATAGCGCAATGTAAGCGGCCCGTTCTAAGCATATACACGGCACAGTAATAGCGCAATGTAAGCGGCCCGTTCTAAGCATATACACGGCACAGTAATAGCGCAATGAAAGTGGCCCGTTCTAAACGTATACACGGCACAGTAATAGCGCAATGTAAGCGGCCCGTTCTAAGCATATACACGGCACAGTAATAGCGCAATGTAAGCGGCCCGTTCTAAGCATATACACGGCACAGTAATAGCGCAATGTAAGCGGCCCGTTCTAAGCATATACACGGCACAGTAATAGCGCAATGTAAGCGGCCCGTTCTAAGCATATACACAGCACAGTAATAGCGCAATGTAAGCGGCCCGTTCTAAGCATATACACGGCACAGTAATAGCGTAATGTAAGCAGCCCGTTCTAAGCATATACACGGCACAGTAATAGCGCAATGTAAGCGGCCCGTTCTAAACGTATACACGGCACAGTAATAGCGCAATGTAAGCGGCCCGTTCTAAGCATATACACGGCACAGTAATAGCGCAATGTAAGCGGCCCGTTCTAAGCATATACACGGCACAGTAATAGCGCAATGTAAGCGGCCCGTTCTAAGCATATACACGGCACAGTAATAGCGCAATGTAAGCGGCCCGTTCTAAGCGTATACACGGCACAGTAATAGCGCAATTTAAGCGGCCCGTTCTAAGTATATACACGGCACAGTAATAGCGCAATGTAAGCGGCCCGTTCTAAGCATATACACGGCACAGTAATAGCGCAATGTAAGCGGCCCGTTCTAAGCATATACACGGCACAGTAATAGCGCAATGTAAGCGGCCCGTTCTAAGCATATACATGGCACAGTAATAGCGCAATGTAAGCGGCCCGTTCTAAGCATATACACGGCACAGTAATAGCGCAATGTAAGCGGCCCGTTCTAAGCATATACACGGCACAGTAATAGCGCAATGTAAGCGGCCCGTTCTAAGCATATACACGGCACAGTAATAGCGTAATGTAAGCGGGCCGTTCTAAGCGTATACACGGCACAGTAATAGCGCAATGTAAGCGGCCCATTCTAAGCATATACACGGCACAGTAATAGCGCAATGTAAGCGGCCCGTTCTAAGCATATACACGGCACAGTAATAGCGTAATGTAAGCGGCCCGTTCTAAGCATATACACGGCACAGTAATAGCGCAATGTAAGCGGCCCGTTCTAAGCATATACACGGCACAGTAATAGCGCAATGAAAGTGGCCCGTTCTAAGCATATACACGGCACAGTAATAGCGCAATGTAAGCGGCCCGTTCTAAGCATATACACGGCACAGTAATAGCGCAATGTAAGCGGCCCGTTCTAAGCATATACACGGCACAGTAATAGCGCAATGTAAGCGGCCCGTTCTAAGCATATACACGGCACAGTAATAGCGCAATGTAAGCGGCCCGTTCTAAGCATATACACAGCACAGTAATAGCGCAATGTAAGCGGCCCGTTCTAAGCATATACACGGCACAGTAATAGCGTAATGTAAGCGGCCCGTTCTAAGCGTATACACGGCACAGTAATAGCGCAATGTAAGCGGCCCGTTCTAAGCATATACACGGCACAGTAATAGCGCAATGTAAGCGGCCCGTTCTAAGCATATACACGGCACAGTAATAGCGCAATGTAAGCGGCCCGTTCTAAGCATATACACGGCACAGTAATAGCGCAATGTAAGCGGCCCGTTCTAAGCGTATACACGGCACAGTAATAGCGCAATGTAAGTGGCCCGTTCTAAGCATATACACGGCACAGTAATAGCGCAATGTAAGCGGCCCGTTCTAAGTATATACACGGCACAGTAATAGCGCAATGTAAGCGGCCCGTTCTAAGCATATATACGGCACAGTAATAGCGCAATGAAAGCGGCCCGTTCTAAGCGTATACACGGCACAGTAATAGCGCAATGTAAGTGGCCCGTTCTAAGCATATACACGGCACAGTAATAGCGCAATGTAAGCGGCCCGTTCTAAGCATATACACGGCACAGTAATAGCGCAATGTAAGCGGCACATTCTAAGCATATACACGGCACAGTAATAGCGCAATGTAAGCGGCCCGTTCTAAGCATATACACGGCACAGTAATAGCGCAACGTAAGCGGCCCGTTCTAAGCAATACACGGCACAGTAATAGCGCAATGTAAGCGGCCCGTTCTAAGCATATACACGGCACAGTAATAGCGCAATGTAAGCGGCCCGTTCTAAGCGTATACACAGCACAGTTATAGCGCAATGTAAGTGGCCCGTTCTAAGCATATACACGGCACAGTAATAGCGCAATGTAAGCGGCCCGTTCTAAGCATATACACGGCACAGTAATAGCGCAATGTAAGCGGCCCGTTCTAAGCATATACACGGCACAGTAATAGCGCAATGTAAGTGTCCCGTTCTAAGTATATACATGGCACAGTAATAGCGCAATGTAAGCGGCCCGTTCTAAGCGTATACACGGCACAGTAATAGCGCAATGTAAGCGGCCCGTTCTAAGCATATACACAGCACAGTAATAGCGCAATGTAAGCGGCACATTCTAAGCATATACACGGCACAGTAATAGCGCAATGTAAGCGGCCCGTTCTAAGCATATACACGGCACAGTAATAGCGCAATGTAAGCGGCCCGTTCTAAGCAATACACGGCACAGTAATAGCGCAATGTAAGCGGCCCGTTCTAAGCATATACACGGCACAGTAATAGCGCAATGTAAGCGGCCCGTTCTAAGCATATACACGGCACAGTAATAGCGCAATGTAAGTGTCCCGTTCTAAGTATATACATGGCACAGTAATAGCGCAATGTAAGCGGCCCGTTCTAAGCATATACACGGCACAGTAATAGCGCAATGTAAGCGGCCCGTTCTAAGCATATACACGGCACAGTAATAGCGTAATGTAAGCGGCCCGTTCTAAGCGTATACACGGCACAGTAATAGCGCAATGTAAGTGGCCCGTTCTAAGCATATACACAGCACAGTAATAGCGCAATGTAAGCGGCCCGTTCTAAGCGTAGTTATCGGCCCTGCAGTAAAGCTACACACGGCACAGCAAGGTGCGCAGTTTTAGCGTTCCACGTTGGCTATACTGTACAATGATACACATAATAAAGACTTTTGTGATTTTAAACAGCTACAGTCACGAATAGACAAGTTCATATGGTCCAATCGACATACACGTATAAAGATGCAGACCCTATACGTCCCGAATAGGGCGGGAGGCCTCGGCCTCCCTCACCTTATTCATTACTACCAAGCAGCACAGGTAACACAAGCTCAAAACCTGCACGCCCCTTACGGAGTCAAACGATGGGTGGATCTCGAGCACGACATGTTCGGCAGAGACCACCCATCCCTGTATATATGGCTTCCAAAACAAGCCAGACCTCCCACACCAAGAACTACCCCAGCACTGATCAATACAATCAAAATTTGGGACAAAGTCACGCATAAAAGTGGCTTAACCACCTCCCTATCCCCTCTCACACCAATACTCCGCAACACAAAATTTCCCCCAGGCATGTCACCTAAAGACTTCACGCGCTACGAAGACAACAACCTCACACGCCTGTACCACTTCTTTCAGGGCCAACATATCACCCCATTCCCCGATCTGCAGCAAACGACACCGTTCCAGACATTTGACCTGTTTAGGTATATACAGATCAAAAGCTTCCTCGCACAACCAGAATACACAAAGGCGGGCACAACGGCACTTACTTCCTTTGAGAAACAATGCATGCAAGCCCCAACTCAGAAGGGACAAATCTCAGCACTTTACACCCGTATTATCCAAAATGTCCAAAGCGGAGCTCTCACATACGTGTCGGCTTGGGAGAGGGATCTAGGCCCAGCAGAAGACCCCACTGACTGGGTAGATATTTGGGAGGCCATAGCAACGGTCTCCATCTGCGTAAATCACAAAGAACAGGCCTATAAAACCCTCATGAGATGGTACACCACCCCCCTTAAGCTTAAACAGATGGGCAGGTCAGACACCGACTTGTGCTGGAAGGGATGCGGCCACAAGGGAACCTACCTCCACCAGTGGTGGGAATGCCCCCCGATCAAACAAGTCTGGCAACAAGTTGCAACCATGGTCTCTAGAATCCTGCACATAGACATCCCACTAAACCCGTGGATCTGGCTGCTATCAAAACCACACGTCGATATGCCTAGAGCCCAAAACAAAATGATAGCAAAAATCGCATTAGCAGCCAGGCGGGCGATAGCCGAAAAATGGGGCAGCAACGAAATACCGACTATGGAAGCAATTAGACGAAAAATAACAGACACAGTTAAAATGGATGAATTGTCCGCATTACTTCACGATAATACCAAACACTACCACAAAATCTGGGACCCATGGTTATACGAATACCCGAACATCACCGGCACATACTGAATAAAAACCATACACCCAACACACCCCGAACCAAGACACACTAAATCGCCCACCAGGACACCCAACCACCCCAACAACTCCCCCCCTCTTCTGTTTACACGCTCCCTATTCTCCCCCTCTCATCTCAATCATACCCACCTAAACTTACAAGGCCATCCGATGCCAAAACCACGCAAAATCCACCAAACCCCACACACCTAAGACCAACGACAACAAGAGAACCTGATACCACAAACAACTCACCTACGCCAACGACAAAAGGGAAAATCCCAATAGCAAACCAAAGAAACCACATATAGACCCCTACGCCCCACCATAACCCCCCACACTAAATCCCAACAGCCAAGACTTGACAAGCTCGGCCCAAACCCCAACAATCGACACCCACAACACAGAGGTACTGAACAAACGGACTACATGACGAGATCAATGTACAGACATACCTGAAGATACAAGTTACACACCGTCAAGACAGGGCACCCTTCCCCCCACCCCTTTTACTTCTGTACCCCACCCCAAACCTTAGCAGAAACAGGATTGCAAGCTAATAGAAAACGACAGACTAAAACAGTCACGCACAATTACTAAGGATGTTATGGCAGAATTCCCACTTGCATGTGGACAGCCAACGCATAGCTTATGGAACTTGATGATGCTGCAAACCTGTACTGTAAACTAATCCCCTCTACTTTCTTTCTGTACCCCTACCCTGAAAAAGTATATATCAAAAACTCAAAAATAAAGAATTAAAAAAATAAAAAAAAATAAAGACTTTTGTAATACCCGGAGGTAATCCCTTTCCTCTCTGTAAATATAACATGCTTTTAGATTGTAAACATGCAGATAACGGCGCCTTTATCAGGTTTACAGCGTTCTGTGCAGTGTGGTGGTGAAATCGTCTCGACTCGGCTAACCAGGCTATTAAGATATATTCAAGGAACAAGGAAAACACAATGTCAGATTACTTCTAAGCCATTAATAAGCGTGTTTTCTATTTTATTCTCCATGCTGAATTAACTTATGACAGAGGTCAAGTCTACATTAAATTATGGAATAAATTATTGCCGCTAACTGTGTTGTTTGACAGCCCTTCCTGTAACCTGCTACGTATCACGCTCTCTATCCTTCCACCGTTATGTAGTTAACTATTATTCATTTAAAAGGAAATCGAAGTAATTGTGGTTGTGGTTCGTGTTTTATGAATTGAAATCATGATCATATTTTTAAGACTCCTGTTTGATCTGTCGCCTTACATTAATCCAGAAATGAATCATTCAGTAACTATTAGCAAGAAACTGGCAATCTCTTTCGGGTGATAAATAATTGCTGTAATCTTAGTTTGTTAATGGAAATATTTCATGCTGGTTTAAGTAAGTCTGGCGTCGGTTTCGGTCTTTGAGATATGTAAAAAGATGGTGAAACCCTGGAAGGACATTCAATTGTCTAAGTCTAAGAACAAGTCTAAGAACCGGGGTGCCCCTTCACCCGTTCAAGTGTAATATTTATTTAAAACATGTTCAATAGGCAACACATCAATCATCAATTTAATATACAAATTGTTGTTCAGGGTTACCTAAATCTAAAGGGGGGGTGGGGGGGGGGGGCATATCGCAAGGGCAAATCCAGTGAAATAATCTGGACCACTCTGTCCATTGCAAAACTATAATTTGTTTGGAGAATCTCTTGTCCAACCCACACACTAACACAATGAGCTGGGTGATAATATATCAGTGTTATAAGTCTCTCAATGAGCTATGTGATAATATATCAGTGTGATAAGTCTATCAATGATCTGGGTGATAATATATCAGTGTGATAAGTCTCTCAATGAGCTGGGTGATAATATATCAGTGTTATAAGTCTCTCAATGAGCTGGGTGATGTTTTATCAGTGGGATAATTCTCTCAATGATCTGGGTGATAATATCTCTGTGTGATAATTCTATCAATGAGCTGGGTGATAATATCTCTGTGTGATAAGTCTCTCAATGAGCTGTGTGATAATATATCAGTGTTATAAGTTTCTCAATGAGCTGTGTGATAATATATCAGTGTTCTAAGTCTCTCAATGAGCTGTGTGATAATATATCAGTGTTATAAGTCTCTCAATGAGCTGGGTGATAATATATCAGTGGGATAAGTCTATCAATGAGCTGGGTGATAGTCAGTGTGATAATTCTATCAATGATCTGGGTGATAATATCTCTGTGTGATAGGTCTCTCAATGAGCTGGGTGATGTTTTATCAGTGGGATAAGTCTATCAATGATCTGGGTGATAATATATCAGTGTGATAAGTCTATCAATGAGCTGGGTGATAATATATCAGTGTGATAATTCTATCAATGAGCTGGGTGATAATATATCATTGTGATAAGTCTCTCAATGAGCTGTGTGATAATATATCAGTGTTATAAGTTTCTCAATGAGCTGTGTGATAATATATCAGTGTTATAAGTCTCTCAATGAGCTGTGTGATAATATATCAGTGTTATAAGTCTCTCAATGAGCTGGGTGATAATATATCAGTGTTATAAGTCTCTCAATGAGCTGGGTGATGTTTTATCAGTGGGATAATTCTCTCAATGATCTGGGTGATAATATCTCTGTGTGATAATTCTATCAATGATCTGGGTGATAATATCTCTGTGTGATAAGTCTCTCATTGAGCTTGGTGATATTATATCAGTGTGATAAGTCTCTCAATGAGCTGGGTGATAATAAACCAGTATGATAAATCTCTCAATGAGCTGGGTGATAATATCTCAGTGTGATAAGTCTCCAAATGAGCGGTGTAGCGGACCCCAGGTAACCCGACTGGTTACCTCCGCTAATTCCCAACCTTCAGCCATTCAGGAACCCCTTAGAATACGAGACCCAGCCATTTACCCCCAGTAACTGGACGAAACCGAGTTCTGGAGGTGCAACACAATTTTATTGGCTTTCATGCATAACCCCGTGAAAGGGGTCTTCCACACACAAAACCAGGGGTTATATTCCAGGATCCTCTATACCAGGGAGCCCAAGCACAGGGACGGGGGTTGCTATCCCTTTGTCGCCCAAATATGGAAAGCCTGCCAGTAAAACACAGGGTTTCCCACAGCAGACCCCAGGGGGTCTACGATCCCCTTTTCCCGCACCTGGACTCCCAGACAAAACCCGCCTGCGGGAAATGAGCTAGTGTCTTTGTCCCTCAGATACAGAAAAGCCTGCCTGTGGCGGGACCGCTGCCTAACTGTAAATTGCCCTCTCCTATGTGTGGATGTGCTCTCCTGTAATGTTTGTTTTCCATTTTTAATTTCCCCCCTTTCTGTAATTTTCACATTAAATCATGCAAATTACTTTTTAACCACACGGTGGCACTCAGGCGAATGGAGCCCCGTGCGCCAGACCACCTTGATACCCCATTTACAATGTTTAGTTCGAATTTTCACACCTCGCTAACGAGGTGTTAAAACCGCAGACCACAAGCTTCAATCACAGGGGGGGGGGGGAGGGGGAAGAGGTCGCTCCGGCGCACAGAGCCCCATGCGTCGGACCACCCCGATATTCTTAGCCCAAAGACATGGATAGCGCTAAGAAATTCTAATATGAAGTGTAGCACATAAGATAATAAAAATCTGGGGGGCGTGGCCGACAGCCGAACTTAGTGGACGCACATTAATCCTCCTGCTCCGGTCTCATATACAATCCACTGCAATCGGAGAATTTAAAAGAAAATGGGTAACCCTAAAAAACACCTAAACAACCAAGGACAATCAGGGAAGACTCCGACAGCAAAATCGGGCTCCCTAACCAAATATTTTAAGGAAAATCCTGAATGTTCAACAGAGGCCGCGGTCGCGGCCTCGAGTACTCTCGAAACGGAACTTAGCTCGGACTCTCTGCCACCACGCAGCCCCAGCTATTCAGACAGCTCTCAACAAACAGATAATCAAGAAGACATAGATTTAAAACAAGTAACGTCCTTCCAATCCAAAATGGAGGCGATGGGCACCGACGTCCAACAATTGAATTTAAGGGTTTCAGACCTGGAAGAAGAAAGAGACATAATGCAAACGCAAATTACAAATATAGCGACAACACTTGACACACAAGTAATAAACTGGACTTCTACACAACGCCATAGCGACGATCTCGATAATAGGAGTCGTAGAAACAACCTCCGGATTAGAGGTATGCCAGAATCGCAGGGGGAAAATATCATGGAGCTCCTCACAGCTCTAATACTGAGCGACCCTGCTGGTAACCTAATCCTCTTTGATAGAGCCCATAGATCACTTCGACCGAGAAGCCTGTCACAAGACAGTCCGAGAGATGTCATATGTAGGCTACATTACTTTAGTGTGAAAGATAACATTATGAAAGCCTTAAGAGACACAAATCAACCTCTTTTATTCCATGGATCTCCAATCCAAGTCTACCCAGACCTATCATGGTACACTCTCCAAGCACGGAGGGCTCTCAAACCCATCACAGAGCTCTTACAAAAAAGAAAAATAAGATACCGCTGGGGATTCCCCTTCGCTTTGATTGTTTCAAACAGGGGTAATATACATTCCATCACAACATTCATGGATGTACTTCCATTCCTCCAGGCATTAGACCTACCGAATACACCGGTAGTAGACTGGAATAACCCTCCGCCCAACCAAGACTCTCTACTACCGCTTTCCCAGAGACAAAGATGGTCCACTCCGGCGAGGAAAAGGCGCTCGGACCGAAGATTCCAGTCTCCCAGCCAGAGACAACATAAACCACCCAATGAAGGCACTCCTCAGAGGCAAAACGCAAAAGACAACTTTCCATTATAAACTGCTGATCTGTATACCCGTGATTTTAATGATCCTTTGAGCAGGTGAAATCTGCCCACATTCAGCCGTTTATAAGAGTCTCTCTCTTACCGGAATTAAGCCTCCATTTATCTTTATCTCTATAAGCTTCAAGCTGAAATCCGTAAAAATCCTACTGGTACAGGTCGTATATCAATATAACAATGCTTGTTTTATCTGCATAATTAGCTCTTGGTTATAATATAATTTCACAAACTAGTCATGTTTAACCCCTTAAGGACACATGACATGTGTGACATGTCATGATTCCCTTTTATTCCAGAAGTTTGGTCCTTAAGGGGTTAAAGTCATACATACTGTATTAAGTGATCGCAGCCTAATTAGTCATATGCTGGCAATCGAGTTATATCTATCTAAAAAACAAGGCCTCTTATATCCTTTAAGTCTTTATCCAAACGTTGATATCACATAATCCATTTGCACACTCTTGAAATGTTACCCATATAGAGAGACAAGTATTTCAGCTATACCTAATATTAATTAAGAAACGCAAGTTGATTGTCAAGCGACAACTGTGACATATTAAGACTGCATAATATCTCTGACTTTCTTGATAACTACCGTTCAGAGACAACTGATGTAACCATATGCGATAACAATTACCAATAACTTCCAAAATATATAATAACCCACCTAACTGAACCGAGATTATACCATCAGTCCCTTACAAATCATAATATAACATAACACATTTTAACTCACGATTACTCTAAGTATCCGAAAACTCCTCTCACACCCGCTAGAGAATCCACAAGTACTTAACAGTTGTAAGATGTATCTCCCTTAAACAGATGTCTCACTTTAGTTATATAGCACTCTATGTATTGTACAACTTTCGCTCTCATATAACACGTAAGAAACTGGAACTGTACACTTATTCCCCCAACCAAGGGCCAACCTCATATATCCCATACATCTCTGGTTCAAAATCATACGAAATAGACGTGACTTACATGTTGACATATTTCTTCATTGCAAATACTTGACATGCATGATAGTCTTCCAGACCACCCAAAAAGGTATCTCAAACCCTCGACCTGGAAACCACTCAAGAGACTTCAACACACTGAAAGGTGTTCAAACTCCTATAGGATCTCACATATCTAAAAAGAATAGATATATTGCACAGACCTACAATCCTCTCACCCTAGACACTTTCTAATTCTCCAACACAACATACTACACTCTGGGATTGCAACTTGAGTCCCCAGCCTCAGCCCTAGTCCACGACCCCATTACCGTTAGGTTCTATCTTTAGCGTCGAGATAGAACCGAATTTCCCTTAGGGGAAAACTCTTAAAGCCCTCTATACATTACACCCTTTTCTCCCCCTCCATGCCTCCCCCCCTCCTACTCTTTCTCTCTCCCCTCTCTAACTTTAGCCACCCTCCTACACTTAGTTTCAGGACAATCATACCTAGCGAGTATCCTAAACCCCCTCAGAATTTAACACAGTATATATATCCTCTGCTCTCTACAGAGACTTTCCTACTTTCTAACTGTTGTTAAAAGTGTTTCGAAATTTATTACAAATTGTTTAATATTGTTGTTTTCTGCAAATGATATCTGGTTGTATCATTTAACTATTCTCGTTAATTATTGTGATAGAATACTTCTGTACTAATATCTGATTCTTTAGAACCGTTTACAGGTGCTGGAAGACCAAGGAATACCGCCACTTAGTAACTACACAAGCAACCCTCTCTAAAACATAACGATAATCCCTCCTCAGCAGGAGAGGCCAGACATCAACCTTCGTCTTTCACCCAGACGAAATATATTTCCCCATATAGGATAACCCCAATTTCTCAACCAGACATTCATCTATCCCTAACAACTCGGCCACTAAGATAATTTATCTATAATTCACCGACCAAGGCGATTATGACTACCATCAATATTCACACACAAAACGCTAGGGCAGGGGTAGGCAACCTTTTAGCAGCACTGTGCCGATATCGGATTGTGATGTCCCGTAGCGTGCCGGTCCTATTTTTTTTTAAATGAGGTGTGTATGGTGCCGTATCCTGCTTGTGTTATTTTTACTGTAATTGCTATGTATCGTTGTATTTGTGCGTATATGCAGGGCCGTCTTTAATATTGACTGGACCCTGGGCAAAGCATTTGTTTGGGGCCCCCTGGACCCTGTCCCCCCTCCCCAGGCGTGCAATCACGTCCTCCACCTCAACGCAGTGGCGGACCTAAAGTAGAGAGGTGCAATAATGTTTTTGGGCCTCCCTGTTGCACGAGTGATTAAAAGGTAGATCCCCATCTGTCGTGCAACTCCAGTAATGCATTGACAGCTGGAGCTCTACCATTTACCCATGTTTCCAGGTCTTAGCACTAAGCGGTTTTTGTGTGTTTGAATGTAAACAGGTTTTTGTATGGAATATGTTTGTATGTGGTGTTGGCGTGACTGCAAGCATGTATTTGTGTAGTGTTGGTTTTTGAATTCAGGGGTGTATTTACATATAATTTTGGTGTGTAACACAGACATGTGTTTGTACATAGTGTTGAAATTTGAATGTAGGGGTGTATTTGTGTGTAGTGTTAGTGTGTGAATGCTGAGATGTATGCACATATACATGCACACAGAGATATATACACACTGAAACACACACACAGACATACTGACATACTGACACACACACACAGATATACTGACACAGATTTACTGACACACACACAGAGACATACTAACACACACACACACAGACATGCTGACACACACACAGATATACTGACACACACACAGATATACTGACACATACACAGATATACTGACACACAGATATACTGACACACACACAGACAGACATACTGACACAGACATGCTGACACACACACACTGACATACTGACAAACACAGATATACCGACACACACATACTGACACACACAGACATACTAACACACACACTGACAGACATACTGACACAGACATACACACATACAGATATACTGACACACACAAAAATTACACTTTTAAACCCACCCTCCAGTTTGCTACCTTTCCTGCTGGTGGCTGAAGGTGTTGGGAGTTGGGCTCTCTCGGCCAGCCCCCTCCACTCTGCCTACTCTTCTTTCCCGCACGCTCCTCTCTTTGTGGGAGGAAGTGATGCACGGCCGTCACTTCCTCCCAGCCTGTTGCCAAAAAGCAAGGGGCCCGCTCGCGCTGTTAAAGCGCCTTAGTGCGCCACCGGGACCCTGCTGACAGAAGCCCACCGTGTGGCCCTTTGTGCACCGGCCACCCGGTGGGCCTCCTTAGTGTGCGGATTACCGGCCGGGGGTTAGAAATAGTTGAGGCCAGCGGGGCTCACGGTGCAGCTGCCCAGTTTGCCCCACGTTAAAGAAGGCCCTGCGTATATTAGCTATTCTATTGTATATGTTCATGAGTAGTTTAAGGTATTGTGTATGATACATTGGAATTGTGTGAATGGATATGTCACATTGTGTGTTTGGTAGTATGTGTGGGGGCTGTTTGAGGTATTACATGTGAGAGACTGCATGTGGGGTTGTGTATGTGGATTGTTAGTGGTGTTGCATTTGTGCAGATTATGTGTATGTTTGTGTGTGGGCTGTCCGTACTATTTGTATGAGGGATTACACAGGAATGCAGGATTCTGCATTCCTGTGTATATCTAGCAGTCTGGGTGGCTTCCCTGGGTTCCAGTGGGGACCAGACCGGCCAGGTACAGGTCAAGGACAGGAGCTGCAACAGCAACTGCGAGCTGCTCTACTACAGTGTGGATTCCTATTCACAAGTGCTGGGAGGAAGTGATCTGAGATCACTTCCTCTACGTGCTGCAATGCATAAATTGAGGATTGTCCTTCACCACCTTTTCGGATTAGCAGATATCTGAAGTTTTACTGGGACTCCTGATAGGCCAGAGCCTATTTGTCTCTAGCAGCCTTGAGTGCCGTGCAAAGACACCTCGAGTGCCGTGCATGGCACTAGTGCCGTAGGTTGCCTACCTCTGCTATAAGATATTCAAACTAAATTACTTTATGGTCGGAATAGATCAACAGTATTGTTAACTATTTTAACCCACTTTTAACGTGGGGGTGTAATATTATCAATATATATAAACTTACGTTTTTGTTTGTTTTTTATCACTAAATTTTTAATTTAGGCGATAATCCCCATTTTGTTCGAATTGGTAAACTTCTTTTCCCCTGTATAGAGTTCAAATAAACCTTAGAGAATAATATATTCCTTCCCTTCTCTATTAATCCTCTGAAATAAGGAATTCTTAGATAAACTATATTTGGTAGATAATTCCTTTACCATTTTAAAGCCAATAAAAATATATGAAGAAAGATAAATGTAATCATATGGTTTGTAATTGTAATATGTGATGGATGAAAATGTATTTATATTTGGAATAATGATGTTATTTTCTGTTCCCTAATATGAATATTTATTGGTTTAAGGGACGATTTGTATACATTTTGAGCTACAATTTGTTAGGACAATAAGAGCTCCGTTAGGAAGAGGTATGGGATTTACATAATCTGTGAACCCCACCAATCAGAACCGAATGGGGCGGAGCTATGGATACAAATTGACAGCAAGCAGCATGAAGGTCTGAGGAAGCCTAAGTCACGTGGGTGAAACGCGTTACATCACGAGGGGGCGGAGCCAGGATCCGGAACAAGGAAGTAACTCGAGCTATTGACTTTTGCTTGAGCGTTTTTCGTGGGAACTTGTACATCACAAGCCCACAACTTGCTGAGTAAGCAGTTTTAATTGTTTTACTAATAAATGTTTTATTTTATACTGTGCAATTGGTGTGCTCCAGGTTCTGTCTCCCATACACTGCTGCAGAAGAACATTTGGTCTCTGTGAGGAACCAGATTGTGGGAATATTTCCCTCTCCATAGGAGCTTATCCCACCCAGAGCCAGGGTTTGTCAGACTCTGGGAAATGTGAGTGTGAACTCCCACCCCGATACTCCATTTAGAATGTGTGGTTAGAATGTTCAGCTAGCAAAGTGTGAAAACCAGAGACCGCAAGGGAAACAAGCGCCAGCGGTTTGTATCACCAAACGCCCACCAGAGGAAAAATTTGCATCCCGAACAGGCCTGTCTTCAATCCCCGTGTTGTCCTACCTGCTCCCAACGGAAACAGGGGGTTTCTTTACACCCTTACCTGGGAGATAAGAGGCTAGGCTCGTGGCTGCCAAGGAAAACGCTCTCTCGGTGGATAAAAGCATGGGGATATTCACCCGAGAGAGGAACATGCGCCAACAGGGGTTCCCTGGGGCTGGAAGTCGGTCTCACGGCCACAGGGCCCCGGTGGCCGTGTGGAAGTCTGTGCCAACCAATGGGAGAAGGAGCGCCCATTCAAACTGGGTTTGTGACATTCTCCTGGTTGGTCGACTGGAGGGAGCACTGATTGGTCTCTGCAAGGAGCCGGTGACCAATCAGAGCAGGAGCGCTCGTTTAAATGGGGTTTCACAACCTTTCTTCTGGTTGGGCTGCGAAACCCCTCTCGTTCCTGGGCGCTGATTGGTGCATTTGGTTTTATGCATTTCAGCGAATTGGCTGTTGCTTCGTTTGGGCGCAAAGTTTGAATTCACAGGACCAAACCAAGTGACGCTGTGGAACTGATTACGGGGATGTACAGAGCCACGAGCCCCAGAATTTAGACGCTGGTATCTGGAGCTCTGTACACTCAATAGCCCTGCTATTTACAGGGGTCCCAGATGAGACCCGGGCTATCAAACGATATGTTTTACCTGTGGGACCCCTTCCTTTCCTTGGGTGCTGAGTCCCAAAGTTTACCCCCCGTATGTAATGTGTTTGAAGATATAACCCTGTGTGCTGTTGGTATCTCCCTGAGTGGGAGATGGTTATCTGGAACCCAGCCCTCTCCTGCCTGGGATGGTGTTATGTTGAATGGAGACCCCCTGTGGGAGTCTGTGCTTAAAAGAAGCCTGTTTCCCAATAAAGTTTGTCAGTGCTTAAACCTCATAAACTGTGTCATCCATTTACTGGGGGAAATTGATCTCTTAATACATTAATAGCGGGTAACCAGTCGGGTTACCCAGGTCCCGCTACACCACCAAACTAGCCAGTGCCCAAAAAGTGTCCACACCAATCCCAGAGACCTGCACAATGGTTCCTCTGTTCTCCATTTATAGAGGAGAAAAATACGCCTTCTGAAATGGCCCAGTCAGAGTCCGGACCTCAACCCGATTGAGATGCTGTGGCATGACCTCAAGAAAGCGATTCACACCAGACATCCCAAGAATATTGCTGAACTGAAACCGTTCTGTAAAGAGGAATGGTCAAGAATTACTCCTGACCGTTGTGCACGTCTGATCTGCATCTACAGGAAACGTTTGGTTGAAGTTATTGCTGCCAAAGGAGGTTCAACCAGTTATTAAATCCAAGGGTTCACATACTTTTTCCACCTGCACTGTGAATGTTTACATGGTGTGTTCAATAAAAACATGGCAACATTTCATTCTTTGTGTGTTATTAGTTTAAGCAGACTGTGATTGTCTATTGTTGTGACTTAGATGATGATCAGATCACATTTTATGACCAATTTGTGCAGAAATCCATATCATTCCAAAGGGTTCACATACTTTTTCTTGCAACTGTATATTTATATATATACATACATGAGAAAACAGGGTGTTTCTGCCAAAGATGGGGTACATTGACGCTGTGGCTGGCTTTTGCAATGTATGATCATATAATGTAACTAAACCCCCATTATTCTTGCCTAGATTAGGTGTTTTTTAAAAAAAACGAACAAAATCTGTCAGCACCGAAGTGGCTGTTTAGTGGATAAAGGAGTGCGCTGGATTTTATTTTTTATTGGCCCCCAGCAGCACCCTAGTTATGCATGTTCAGGTGAGTGCAGCCATCCCCCTGGTTTCTCAGTGATAAGTTTGTATTAAGTCTGGC
>NC_086319.1:2856998-3104498 GCF_036172605.1 Pelobates fuscus | reverse complement strand
TATCTACTACCCTTTCTATATCACTGTTACTGCTTCCACTGGAAGGCTATTCCAGGTATCTACTACCCTTTCTATATCACTGTTACTGCTCCCAATGGAAGGCTATTCCAGGTATATTCTACCCTTTCTATATCACTGTTACTGCTCCCACTGGAAGGCTATTCCAGGTATCTACTACCCTTTCTATATCACAGTTACTGCTCCCACTGGAAGGCTATTCCAGGTATCTACTGCCCTTTCTATATCACTGTTACTGCTCCCACTGGAAGGCTATTTCAGGTATCTACTACCCTTTCTATATCACTGTTACTGCTCCCAATGGAAGGCTATTCCAGGTATCTACTACCCTTTCTATATCACTGTTACTGCTCCCACTGGAAGGCTATTCCAGGTATATTCTACCCTTTCTATATCACTGTTACTGCTCCCACTGGAAGGCTATTCCAGGTATCTACTACCCTTTCTATATCACAGTTACTGCTCCCACTGGAAGGCTATTCCAGGTATCTACTACCCTTTCTATATCACTGTTACTGCTCCCACTGGAAGGCTATTCCAGGTATATTCTACCCTTTCTATATCACTGTTACTGCTCCCACTGGAAGGCTATTCCAGGTATATTCTACCCTTTCTATATCACTGTTACTGCTCCCACTGGAAGGCTATTCCAGGTATCTACTACCCTTTCTATATCACAGTTACTGCTCCCACTGGAAGGCTATTTCAGGTATCTACTACCCTTTCTATATCACTGTTACTGCTCCCACTGGAAGGCTATTCCAGGTATATTCTACCCTTTCTATATCACTGTTACTGCTCCCACTGGAAGGCTATTCCAGGTATCTACTACCCTTTCTATATCACTGTTACTGCTCCCACTGGAAGTCTATTCCAGGTATCTACTACCATTTCAATATCACTGTCAGCCTTTCTTGCTCCCACAGGAAGGCTATTCCAGGTATCTACTACCCTTTCTATATCACTGTTACTGATCCCACTGGAAGGCTATTCCAGGTATCTACTACCCTTTCTATATCACTGTTACTGCTTCCACTGGAAGGCTATTCCATGTATCTACTACCCTTTCTATATCACTGTTACTGCTTCCACTGGAAGGCTATTCCAGGTACCTACTACCCTTTCTATATCACTGTTACTGCTCCCACTGGAAGGCTATTGCAGGTATATTCTACCCTTTCTATATCACTGTTACTGCTCCCACTGGAAGGCTATTCCAGGTATCTACTACCCTTTCTATATCACTGTTTCTGCCCCCACTGGAAGGTTATTCCAGATATCTACTGCCCTTTCTATATCACTGTTACTGCTCCCACTGTAGGGCTATTCCAGGTATCTACTACCCTTTCTATATCACTGTTACTGCTCCCACTGGAAGACTATTCCTGGTATCTACTACTCTTTCTATATCACTGTTACTGCTCCCACTGGAAGGCTATTGCAGGTATCTACTACCCTTTCTATATCACAGTTACTGCACCCACTGGAAGGCTATTCCAGGTATCTACTGCACTTTCTATATCACTGTTACTGCTTCCACTGGAAGGCTATTCCAGGTATCTACTACTCTTTCTATATCACTGTTACTGCTCCAACTGGAAGTCTATTCCAGGTATCTACTACCCTTTCTATATCACTGTTCCTGCTCCCACTGGAAGGCTATTCCAGGTATCTACTACTCTTTCTATATCACTGTTACTGCTCCCACTGGAAGGCTATTCCAGGTATCTACTACTCTTTCTATATCACTGTTACTGCTCCCACTGGAAGGCTATTCCAGGTATCTACTACCCTTTCTATATCACAGTTACTGCGCCCACTGGAAGGCTATTCCAGGTATCTACTGCACTTTCTATATCACTGTTACTGCTTCCACTGGAAGGCTATTCCAGGTATCTACTACTCTTTCTATATCACAGTTACTGCGCCCACTGGAAGGCTATTCCAGGTATCTACTGCACTTTCTATATCACTGTTACTGCTTCCACTGGAAGGCTATTCCCGGTATCTACTACCCTTTCTATATCACTGTTACTGCTCCCACTGGAAGTCTATTCCAGGTATCTACTACCATTTCAATATCACTGTCAGCCTTTCTTGCTCCCACAGGAAGGCTATTCCAGGTATCTACTACCCTTTCTATATCACAGTTACTGCGCCCACTGGAAGGCTATTCCAGGTATCTACTGCACTTTCTATATCACTGTTACTAGTCCCACTGGAAGGCTATTCCAGGTATCTACTACCCTTTCTATATCACAGTTACTGCTCCCAATGGAAGGCTATTCCAGGTATATTCTACCCTTTCTATATCATTGTTACTGCTCCCACTGGAAGGCTATTCCAGGTATATTCTACCCTTTCTATATCACTGTTACTGCTCCCACTGGAAGGCTATTCCAGGTATCTACTACTCTTTCTATATCACTGTTACTGCTCCCACTGTAGGGCTATTCCAGGTATCTACTACCCTTTCTATATCACTGTTACTGCTCCCACTGGAAGGCTATTCCAGGTATCTACTACTCTTTCTATATCACTGTTACTGCTCCCACTGGAAAGCTATTCCAGGTATCTACTACTCTTTCTATATCACTGTTACTGCTCCCACTGGAAGGCTATTGCAGGTATCTACTACCCTTTCTATATCACTGTTCCTGCTCCCACTGGAAGGCTATTCCAGGTATCTACTACTCTTTCTATATCACTGTTACTGCTCCCACTGGGAGGCTATTCCAGGTATCTACTACTCTTTCTATATCACTTTTACTGCTCCCACTGGAAGGCTATTCCAGGTATCTACTACCCTTTCTATATCAGTGTTACTGCTCCCACTGGAAGGCTATTCCAAGTATCTACTACCCTTTCTATATCACTGTTACTGCTCCCACTGGGAGGCTATTCAAGGTATCTACTACCCTTTCTATATCACTGTTACTGCTCCCACTGGAAGGCTATTCCAGGTATCTACTACCCTTTCTTTATCACAGTTACTGCTCCCACTGGAAGGCTATTCCAGGTATCTACTACCCTTTCTATATCACTGTTACTGCTCCCACTGGAAGGCTATTCCAGGTATCTACTACCCTTTCTATTTCACTGTTACTGCACCCACTGGAAGGCTATTCCAGGTATCTACTACCCTTTCTATATCACTGTTCCTGCTCCCACTGGAAGGCTATTCCAGGTATCTACTACTCTTTCTATATCACTGTTACTGCTCCCACTGGGAGGCTATTCCAGGTATCTACTACTCTTTCTATATCACTTTTACTGCTCCCACTGGAAGGCTATTCCAGGTATCTACTACCCTTTCTATATCAGTGTTACTGCTCCCACTGGAAGGCTATTCCAGGTATCTACTACCCTTTCTATATCACTGTTACTGCTCCCACTGGGAGGCTATTCAAGGTATCTACTACCCTTTCTATATCACTGTTACTGCTCCCACTGGAAGGCTATTCCAGGTATCTACTACCCTTTCTATATCACAGTTACTGCTCCCACTATAAGGCTATTCCAGGTATCTACTACCCTTTCTATATCACTGTTACTGCTCCCACTGGAAGGCTATTCCAGGTATCTACTACCCTTTCTATTTCACTGTTACTGCACCCACTGGAAGGCTATTCCAGGTATCTACTACCCTTTCTATATCACTGTTCCTGCTCCCACTGGAAGGCTATTCCAGGTATCTACTACTCTTTCTATATCACTGTTACTGCTCCCACTGGGAGGCTATTCCAGGTATCTACTACTCTTTCTATATCACTGTTACTGCTCCCACTGGAAGGCTATTCCATTTATCTACTACCCTTTCTATATCACTGTTCCTGCTCCCACTGGAAGGCTATTGCAGGTATCTACTACCCTTTCTATATCACTGTTACTGCTCCCACTGGAAGGCTATTCCTGGTATCTACTACCCTTTCTATATCACTGTTACTGCTCCCACTGGAAGGCTATTCCAGGTATCTACTACCCTTTCTATTTCACTGTTACTGCTCCCACTGGAAGGCTATTCCAGGTATCTACTACCCTTTCTATATCACTGTTACTGCTCCCACTGGAAGGCTATTCCATTTATCTACTACCCTTTCTATATCACTGTTCCTGCTCCCACTGGAAGGCTATTCCAGGTATCTACTACCCTTTCTATATCACTGTTACTGCTCCCACTGGAAGGCTATTCCTGGTATCTACTACCCTTTCTATATCACTGTTACTGCTCCCACTGGAAGGCTATTCCAGGTATCTACTACCCTTTCTATATCACTGTTCTTGCTCCCACTGGAAGGCTATTCCAGGTATCTACTACCCTTTCTATATCACTGTTACTGCTCCCACTGGAAGGCTATTCCTGGTATCTACTACCCTTTCTATATCACTGTTACTGCTCCCACTGGAAGGCTATTCCAGGTATCTACTACCCTTTCTATATCACTGTTACCGCTCCCACTGGAAGGCTATTCCAGGTATCTACTACCCTTTCTATATCACTGTTAGTGCTCCTACTGGAAGGCTATTTAAGGTATCTACTGCCCTTTCTATATCACTTACTTCTCCCACTGGAAGGCTATTCCAGGTATCTACTGCCCTTTCTATATCACTGTTACTGCTCCCACTGGAAGGCTATTCCAGGTATCTACTACCCTTTCTATTTCACTGTTACTGCTCCCACTGGAAGGCTATTCCAGGTATCTACTACCCTTTCTATATCACTGTTACTGCTCCCACTGGAAGGCTATTCCAGGTATCTACTACCCTTTCTATATCACAGTTACTGCTCCCACTATAAGGCTATTCCAGGTATCTACTACCCTTTCTATATCACTGTTACTGCTCCCACTGGAAGGCTATTCCAGGTATCTACTACCCTTTCTATTTCACTGTTACTGCACCCACTGGAAGGCTATTCCAGGTATCTACTACCCTTTCTATATCACTGTTCCTGCTCCCACTGGAAGGCTATTCCAGGTATCTACTACTCTTTCTATATCACTGTTACTGCTCCCACTGGGAGGCTATTCCAGGTATCTACTACTCTTTCTATATCACTGTTACTGCTCCCACTGGAAGGCTATTCCATTTATCTACTACCCTTTCTATATCACTGTTCCTGCTCCCACTGGAAGGCTATTGCAGGTATCTACTACCCTTTCTATATCACTGTTACTGCTCCCACTGGAAGGCTATTCCTGGTATCTACTACCCTTTCTATATCACTGTTACTGCTCCCACTGGAAGGCTATTCCAGGTATCTACTACCCTTTCTATTTCACTGTTACTGCTCCCACTGGAAGGCTATTCCAGGTATCTACTACCCTTTCTATATCACTGTTACTGCTCCCACTGGAAGGCTATTCCATTTATCTACTACCCTTTCTATATCACTGTTCCTGCTCCCACTGGAAGGCTATTCCAGGTATCTACTACCCTTTCTATATCACTGTTACTGCTCCCACTGGAAGGCTATTCCTGGTATCTACTACCCTTTCTATATCACTGTTACTGCTCCCACTGGAAGGCTATTCCAGGTATCTACTACCCTTTCTATATCACTGTTCTTGCTCCCACTGGAAGGCTATTCCAGGTATCTACTACCCTTTCTATATCACTGTTACTGCTCCCACTGGAAGGCTATTCCTGGTATCTACTACCCTTTCTATATCACTGTTACCGCTCCCACTGGAAGGCTATTCCAGGTATCTACTACCCTTTCTATATCACTGTTAGTGCTCCTACTGGAAGGCTATTTAAGGTATCTACTGCCCTTTCTATATCACTTACTTCTCCCACTGGGAGGCTATTCCAGGTATCTACTACTCTTTCTATATCACTTTTACTGCTCCCACTGGAAGGCTATTCCAGGTATCTACTACCCTTTCTATATCAGTGTTACTGCTCCCACTGGAAGGCTATTCCAGGTATCTACTACCCTTTCTATATCACTGTTACTGCTCCCACTGGGAGGCTATTCAAGGTATCTACTACCCTTTCTATATCACTGTTACTGCTCCCACTGGAAGGCTATTCCAGGTATCTACTACCCTTTCTATATCACAGTTACTGCTCCCACTATAAGGCTATTCCAGGTATCTACTACCCTTTCTATATCACTGTTACTGCTCCCACTGGAAGGCTATTCCAGGTATCTACTACCCTTTCTATTTCACTGTTACTGCACCCACTGGAAGGCTATTCCAGGTATCTACTACCCTTTCTATATCACTGTTCCTGCTCCCACTGGAAGGCTATTCCAGGTATCTACTACTCTTTCTATATCACTGTTACTGCTCCCACTGGGAGGCTATTCCAGGTATCTACTACTCTTTCTATATCACTGTTACTGCTCCCACTGGAAGGCTATTCCATTTATCTACTACCCTTTCTATATCACTGTTCCTGCTCCCACTGGAAGGCTATTGCAGGTATCTACTACCCTTTCTATATCACTGTTACTGCTCCCACTGGAAGGCTATTCCTGGTATCTACTACCCTTTCTATATCACTGTTACTGCTCCCACTGGAAGGCTATTCCAGGTATCTACTACCCTTTCTATTTCACTGTTACTGCTCCCACTGGAAAGCTATTCCAGGTATCTACTACCCTTTCTATATCACTGTTACTGCTCCCACTGGAAGGCTATTCCATTTATCTACTACCCTTTCTATATCACTGTTCCTGCTCCCACTGGAAGGCTATTCCAGGTATCTACTACCCTTTCTATATCACTGTTACTGCTCCCACTGGAAGGCTATTCCTGGTATCTACTACCCTTTCTATATCACTGTTACTGCTCCCACTGGAAGGCTATTCCAGGTATCTACTACCCTTTCTATATCACTGTTCTTGCTCCCACTGGAAGGCTATTCCAGGTATCTACTACCCTTTCTATATCACTGTTACTGCTCCCACTGGAAGGCTATTCCTGGTATCTACTACCCTTTCTATATCACTGTTACTGCTCCCACTGGAAGGCTATTCCAGGTATCTACTACCCTTTCTATATCACTGTTACCGCTCCCACTGGAAGGCTATTCCAGGTATCTACTACCCTTTCTATATCACTGTTAGTGCTCCTACTGGAAGGCTATTTAAGGTATCTACTGCCCTTTCTATATCACTGTTACTGCTCCCACTGGAAGGCTATTCCAGGTATCTACTACCCTTTCTATTTCACTGTTACTGCTCCCACTGGAAGGCTATTCCAGGTATCTACTACCCTTTCTATATCACTGTTACTGCTCCCACTGGAAGGCTATTCCAGGTATCTACTACCCTTTCTATTATAGGTAGAGTACAACAATAGAAGTAATTCAAGAAACACTTTGTTATGTATATTGCAGTAGATTAGGTTCTCGTTTAGGTAGGTTACAGGCTGTTCTAGTCGTTTGTGACACTAGTATGCTTTGTGGTTATTTCTAAACGTATATGCTAAACTTATATGATAAACAAATGAACATTTATCTGATCAATGTTGGCTGCAGGAGAGAGTCCCAGCGTGTGAGTGTGTGATTTCAATCTGTGTTGCAGTCGTTTAGTAGATAACTGCCTTCCTTTTCGGAATTTTGGTCTTTCAGATAACTTTACTAATATTAAGTAATAAATACTTAGTTTTAAAAAATAAGGAATTTTAAATCTTTCCTCTTTCCATACCCGCCGTGCCGCAAGTAGGAGCATGTCATGTAAACAATGAACAGCCAGGCGACTAGGGGTCTCCAAGCACTTAGTCACTCCTCCCATGAAAGATACCTACCTGGCCCTTAGGGGTAGGGTTAGGTGTAGCGTTAGTAGGGTTATGGGTAGAGTTAGTAGGGTTAGGGGTAGAGTTAGGGTTAGGGGTAGAGTTAGGAGTAGGGGAAAAGTTAGGGGTAATTGTAAGGTTAGGGGTAGGGTTTTCCCTCCCTCTCCTGTTTTGCCCCTTTTCAGAAATCCAAAGAACTTCGGCACTTCCGAAATTCGGCTTTTTGGCAATTCGGTTTAGTTCGGCACTTCCAAATTTCGGCACTTTGGCAATTCGGCAATTCAGCACTTTGAAATTTGATTTGGTTCGGCACATCGGCTTTTCGGAAATTCGGCCGAATTTACATTAGGAACTAAACGAATTGCACATGTCTACTCAAAAACTTGGACTCCGTTACTGCTCAGACACTGGAATCCAATACTATATAAAGTAGACACTGGACTCCAGTACTATATTACTCAGACACTGGACTTCGGTACTATATAACGTAGACATTGGACTCCATTACTGTATTACTCAATGTGATGAAAGCACCTTCGTCACTGGGATTTGGATAGATCTGCTTGCCAGTAGTGATGTACCGAACGGTTCGCTGGCAAATAGTTCTGGGCGAACATAGTGTGTTCGCGTTCGCCACGGCGGGCGAACATATGCGCGGTTCGATCCGCCCCCTATTCGTCATCATTGACTAAACTTTGACCCTGTGCCTCACAGTCAGCAGACACATTCCAGCCAATCAGCAGCAGACCCTCCCTTCCAGACCCTCCCACCTCCTGTACAGCATCCATTTTAGATTCATTCTGAAGCTGCATTCTTAGTGAGAGGAGGGAAAGTTTAGCTGCTGCTGATTACATAGGGAAATTGATAGCTAGGCTAGGGTATTCAGTGTCCACTACAGTCCTGAAGGACTCATCTGATCTCTGCTGTAAGGACAGCACCCCAAAAAGCCATTTTTAGGGCTAGAACATCAGTCTGCTTTTTTTTCCTGTGTAATCTAATTGCAGTTGCCTGCCTGCCAGCTTCTGTGTCAGGCTCACAGTGGATACTGTGCCCACTTGCCCAGTGCCACCACTCATATTTGGTGTCAGAATAGCTTGCATTTAAAAACAAAAATGTTTTTTTACTGTTATAGATTGAATAGCAGTTAGTTGTCTTCAAGCGGGTGTGTCAGGCCTACAGCGTCAAGGATATAATCTTTCAATGTAGGGTAATAACTGCTTGATTCAAGGATAAATCTGACTGCCATTCTGGGGTCAAGAAGGAATTTTTTGTCCTAGCTTGTTGCAAAATTGTGCTTCAAACTGGGTTTTTTTTTTTTTGGGGGGGGGGGGGGGGGGGTTTGCCTTTTGGATCAACAGCAAAAAACAGGTGTGAGGAAGGCTGAACTTGATGGTTGCAAGTCTCTTTTCAGCTATATAACTATGTAACTATGTAACCTCTGCCAGTGCACAGTGCCACTCTTATCTGGTGTCGCAATAGATTGCATTTAAAAACCCAAAAACGTTTTTCACTGTTATAGATTGAATAGCAGTTAGTTGTCTGCAAGCGGGTGTCAGGCCTACAACGTGTACTCTGCCAACCTCTGCCAGTGCACAGTGCCACTCATATCTGGTGTCACAATAGCTTGCATTTAAAAACAAAAAAGTTTTTGACTGTAATATAATAGCAGTCAGTGTCCTTCATAAGTGTGTGTCAGGCCTACAGCGTGTACTCTGCCAACCTCTGCCAGTGCACAGTGCCACTCTTATCTGGTGTCGCAATAGATTGCATTTAAAAACCCCAAAACTTTTTTCACTGTTATAGATTGAATAGCAGTTAGTTGTCTGCAAGCGGGTGTCAGGCCTACAGCGTGTACTCTGCCAACCTCTGCCAGTCCACAGTGCCACTCATATCTGGTGTCACAATAGCTTGCATTTAAAAACAAAAAAAGTTTTTGACTGTAATATAATAGCAGTCAGTGTCCTTCATAAGTGTGTGTCAGGCCTACAGCGTGTACTCTGCCAACCTCTGCCAGTGCACAGTGCCACTCATATCTGGTGTCACAATTGCGTGCATTTAAAAACAAAAAAATTTTTTCACTGTTATAGATTGAATAGCAGTTAGTTGTCTTCAAGCGGGTGTGTCAGGCCTACAGCGTGTACTCTGCCAACCTCTGCCACTGCATAGTGCCACTCATATCTGGTCTCACAGTAGCTTGCACGCATAGTACCACTAATCCAAAAAAAATGACAGGCAGAGGCAGGCCACCCCACAGGGGCCGTTGTGGTCATGGTGCTGTGATTCCCTTTTGCCCTAGAATAATGCCCAGTTTCAGAGGCCATGTACCCTGAACTTGAAAAGTGGCTGACTCCGAAGCAACTGGAGATCAGCAAAGTGGTTTGTGACAATGGAACAAATTTGCTGGCGGCATTGAAGTTGGGCAAGTTGACACATGTGCCGTGCATGGCACATGTGTGTAATCTGATCGTACAACGCTTTGTGCATAAGTACACAGGCTTACAGGACGTCCTGAAGCAGGCCAGGAAGGTGTGTGGCCATTTCAGGCGTTCCTACACGGCCATGGCGCACTTTGCAGATATCCAGTTGCGAAACAACATGCCAGTGAGGCGCTTGATTTGCGACAGCCCTACACGTTGGAATTCAACACTCCTAATGTTCGACCGCCTGCTCCAACAAGAAAAAGCCGTTAATGAATATTTGTATGACCGGGGTGCTAGGAAAGCCTCTGGGGAGCTGGGAATTTTTTTGCCACGTTACTGGACGCTCATGCGCAATGCCTGTAGGCTCATGCGTCCTTTTGAGGAGGTGACAAACCTAGTCAGTCGCACCGAAGGCACCATCAGCGACATCATACAATTTGTTTTCTTCCTGGAGCGTGCCCTGCGAGTGCTGGATCAGGCCGTAGATGAGCGTGAAGAGGAAGAGGAAGAGTTGTGGTCACCATCACCACCAGAAACAGCCTTATCAGCATCGCTTACTGGACCTGCGGCAACACTGGAAGAGGATTGTGAGGAAGATGAGTTAGAGGTGGAATGTGGCTTTGAGGAGGAGGAGGAAGACCAACCACAACAGGCATCCCAGGGTGCTCGTTGTCACCTATCTGGTACCCGTGGTGTTGTACGTGGGTGGGGGGAAGAACATACCTTCATTGAGATCACTGAGGAGGAGGAACGGGAAATGAGTTGCTCGGCATCCAACCTTGTGCAAATGGGGTCTTTCATGCTGTCGTGCCTGTTGAGGGACCATCGCATAAAAAGGCTGAAGGAGAACGACCTGTACTGGGTGTCCACGCTACTAGACCCCCGGTATAAGCAGAAAGTGGCGGAAATGTTACCAAATTACAACAAGTCGGAAAGGATGCAGCATTTGCAAAATAAATTAAAAAGTATGCTTTACACAGCGTATAAGGGTGATGTCACAGCACAACGGGAATCTAACAGGGGGAGAGGTGGAAGTCATCCTCCTCCTCCCACGACCACGCCGGCAAGGACAGGACGCTTTACAGACGTGTTGTTGATGGAGGACATGCAGAGCTTTTTAAGTCCTACGCATCGCCACAGCCCTTCGGGATCCACCCTCAGAGAACGACTCGACCGACAGGTAGCAGACTACCTCGCCTTAACTGCAGATATCGACACTCTGAGGAGCGATGAACCCCTTCACTACTGGGTGTGCAGGCTTGACCTGTGGCCTGAGCTATCCCAATTTGCGATAGAACTTCTGGCCTGCCCCGCTTCAAGTGTCCTGTCAGAAAGGACCTTCAGTGCAGCAGGAGGTATTGTCACTGAGAAGAGAAGTCGCCTAGGTCAAAAAAGTCTAGATTACCTCACCTTTAATAAGATGAATGAGGGATGGATCCCGAAGGGACTGACAGTGGGCGATACATTCGACTAAAAAAGGCCTGATGAGATGAGCTGCCTTGGGCTAAAAATGGTCCACACGCTGCTGTATTTTAGCTCTGAATGCCGGTTGACTTGCGTGACTTATCCGCCACCAACTAGGGTTCAAGCCGCAATGTTTTAGGGCACTTTCTGCCTGGGAAACAAACAATACCTAATTTTTCAGGCATGTGTACAAGCCTAATTTTTCGTGCCTCTGGTGCTGCACTGTGGCTTAAAAAAAAAAAAAAAAAAAGGCACATAACAGGGATTAAACTGATAGGAATAGTACTACTTAACACACCACTCCTATCTGGTGGCACATTAGATTGCACGCGCAGTGCCCCAAATTTGAAGTAGGAGGACCGACCAAGCATCTTTTTCCATCTCCTGGTTCCTAAAATCGATGCCATATACACGTCCTCTGATAGGGCGCCAGCTCATTATTCTCTTTTTCACTTCACTAGGGACACTTTACTGCACTATGGGCACTTAGACCCACTCTTTGTCTTGCACACTGTTATTCCTAGCCAGCATCTGTGATGGGAAATCAGCTAGTCATCTTGTATGTACGTAGTGGGGAATCGCGATGCAGCCTAGAACAAAATCTAACCCCATTAAACCCCCCAGTAACGACAGACCACTTAGTATGGATGAAACAGGCCACAGCATTTATTATGACAAACTAAATTACTGCATAACACATCCATAACTTTATTTATTAAATCTCTTCTTTTCTGTAACCAAACATTAGACATAAATAAGCCTAAATTAACATATATACATATATAACTCCACCCATAGTGTTATACAGTGACCCAACCGTCCTTGCCAATAAAACCTGGAGTGGTTCCTAATCACCACTCCCTCTCACCTCCCCCCTCGTCATAAAAATCATATATTTCCAATACCTGCCATCAGCCGACCTTATCCACGCTCGATGGGCACGAGACCTCAGGCAACCTAAAGTTTAACCTTTAGAGCAGGGGAGGTTTGAGACCTTAAAAGACTTGTTCATCTCATTCCATCTACTTAAACGTAACCTCAAACTCAATTGGCAAGGACATACCCCCGCCACAACCCCGCTGTTTTACGCCTAAAATCAGCGGGGAACCCCACCACAACCAGCCACGGCCTGTTCCACCACTTCACGCCGCGCTAGAGTAACAGAGGTCAAGTCCGACCTCCAGCAAGCGCACCCTTCCCTCGAGAGAACTAAACCACATTTAGCCAAACCCAAAAGGTGAACTGGAAATTTTAATCTTAATTCTTTTTTTTTTTTTTTGTATTAATATATATATCACCCACGACAAACCCAGAAACACATCTAGTCTAATGACCGACCGCAGCGCACCAGGGCACTCACCTGCGGGGCGCACTGCCAACGGGAAAGGGCGATAGCCCCCGAGAACCATGGGGAAGAAACATAATGCGGAAGAGCACCCAAGTCCGAACCGTTACCGACCCATGTCATGCCACCCAGGGATGACAGAACCCCTGGTCCCCATGAGGCGGGACAGCTGACCACGTATAAGGAGGAGCCACACCCCCCCTCACGCATCCGGTGCCAGACCACCGAACCTCCGCTCCCAAAGGTTGAAGATCCAACCACTCGCCCTCGCCTCCTGGCCCAAATTACACACGAAAATCCCACCCTCCCCAGTCCGGGGTGGAGGGGGGACCGTACCGCGGAGATAAATCCAGTCAGAGACCAGCAAGGCAAACCCAAGGAACCCACCAACCTGACTCCCACCATTCGAGCCCTCTGAACCATTGGCGCAGGCACGTCCAGCCTGGCGGCGTCCGTAGCCGCCCCCAACCAAAATAAATGCCCCTTGAATTCCCCACCATCCTTATCCAGGAATTCGAGCCCCCAAGGGGAACACCCCGACTAAATGGACGCGGGGGTGAAAAACCCATCTCCTAGAACCAAACAGGGTGAGAAGGCTGAACAATCCAGGGGACGGAACAGCACTCCCAATGAAAACAGGCAAAGGACGGAACCCTGCACTGCCCCCGATCGAACAGTATAACGCAGACTATCCTGGAACCCTTTACAGCATGGAAGGAGCCCAACCATAACCCCGTGCATTCCCTCTACCTCAGGAGGATGCAGAAAGTCAACCCCGCAACAACTAAGAAGTCCACCCAATTGCCGGCGACCGTAACATGAACGGGAAGCCGACCCCAGCCAATCGCTGAAATCGCCCCCAACACCCATAACCAAACATGTAGATGAGCAGTCCCATCCCGGAACCCACAAAGAAACATTCCCATCCGCCCCAATCACTCCCACCCTACTGGAGCGGGCCACCACGCCGCCGCAGAGATCAACCCACGGACCAGTCTCATCAGACCGGTGGACCAAGCGCCTTATAAATCGACACCGCGCCCGATAATGAACAAGACAGAGCATCGGCTAACACAATGGGAATAACCGGACAAAACCCCGGACCAGCCGCCCCTAGCCCAAGCCACTCCGAGCCAGGTGCCGCAACCAGAGTACCAGAGAACCACCGGGGAAGCGGTTAACGACACACGATAAAGACAGCCAGCACCCCCCCCATGATGGTCCCCAAGGAAAAAACCCACCCACTCGTTCGTGAGCTGGGTACCCCATGCCTACCATGCTACCAGCAAGGGGGAGCTCCGAGAACACCAGAGTCCGCCAGAGCCCGCGCAATGGGCAAGAGTCAGCACACCACCGAGAGCCCAAATGGCCCAAAACCCCCCAAACCTGCCGCCGCGGCAAACAGTTGGAAGCCAGCGGCAAGGACTTAGAAGGCCAGATTGCACAAAGCCAGCGGAAAGCAGGCCCAGAAGGAACCCCATACAGCCCCAAGGGCCACCCCCACCGGCAAAGCCCAGCATACCCAGGAGAGCCCACGGGTAGCGCAGCCGCAACCCACCACGCCATCAAAACCCCCGACGCCTCCTACCTGATGTCCCAAACTGTAGTCAGGGGCAACGGACATCCCCTTCGCAGGAATGGATCCCACTATCCAGGCGACTACAGCACGTACCCACGGAACTCCTAAACTCCAAAACACTACTCCAAGAAAACACTGCGGCAGCAGAGAGCGGAAACGCGACACTGACGGCCCCACACAGAAGCGACGTCGGGAGCACTCACGTGGAAGCACAGAGCCACCTTATCCAGACTGTCAGAAACAACGCCTGCAAACAATAACCCGACGGGCGTACCGGGAGCAGCCGGGAAAACTATCCCACAGCTGCCTTCATCGGCAAGGCCCCATGGCCCCGCAGCCACCCATCCCAAACCCAGCCCCTGGAAGGAAACAACAACTAAGTAAAGAAAGAATCTGGCTATATTGACCCCGCTCCCCCATGGGCACCATATCCCAAGGGGGGGGGGACCCGCAGAGCGGACTTCAGGCGATGGAGCTACACATGGACTGCGGGCCTTGCACCGAGCCGACAGATAGCAGCGATCAAAACGCACCGTGCTGAGGCGCCAGACAAGCCCCAAGTAAAACCAGAGGCTGAAGCCCATTCGGTCCCAGGCCAAGAAGGGTCGCACTGCCAACCGCAGATGACAGTGCAAAATGTATCTACCACCAAACCAGTTCCACCCAGTGACGATATGCGTCCCGAGAGCATCCTGATCGCAGAACCACTCATCACTGACAGGGAGCCCTCTCCCTGACCATGCCAACTAGAACACGCGGTGCACCCGAATATGCGCCATGGGATGTACCCGCCACGACCCTCCCTGAGCCCCTAACGTCCGTCTTAGTCAAGGGACCCCCCGTGGCAGGAGGGAACATACTATCAATAAAAAAAAAAAAAAAACAACACTCCCCCATCCGTTCCCTATTATAGCGCTCAAGCCAAGTGGGCCATAGTAGCTCAGCAACACCCAGAGTCACGTGAACCTGGGAGGCTCCGCTGGCCCTAACAGCTGCGCCAGACGCTGCAGGAAAGCGTCCCTAAACATATGATACGGGAAAGTGTACCTAAACAAATGAGACATACTGAAACGAAGGGGGGGAAAGCGCAGTCCTCGTACCCAAACAATCTTCGTTCATATATATATATATATATATACATATATATATATATATATATATATATATATATATATACACACATACACATAGACATATACATAGCTATACACACACACACACACACACACACATATACACATGTTTTGCTTTTCTTTTTCTTTTTTTTTTTAGATAATTTTTTTTTTGCTTTGAATATTCACCGGAGAGTTTAATCACGGTTGTATCTTCTGTTATGTGGTTGTCGTTTAATTCATTCCACGCGGTAATGGACACAATTAATTTTTGGAACGCAAATTACTTCTCTTTTGTTTTGTTTTTGTTTTTTTGTTTGTTTGCTTTCTTTTTTTATTATTATTATTTCTGTTATTATTATTATTATTATTAATATTTTTTTTTTTTTTTTTTTCGTGCTAGGAGGACCAGACAAAACAAAGAAGGAACAACGTATGCACGCGAAGCGCTAAAAGAGGGGGGAAAGTACTCACCAGACGCAGAAGGACGAGGCAAAGAAACAGCAGTACCAGCATCCACAGAAGACAACAGCTGTGATCCAGGCGCCACCTGCTGGAGGGATCCACGAACTGCAGCAGAGTCCAGAGGAGAGAGCAGTGGAGAAGAGGAGAGCCCACGCCCCAGAGGAGATGGCCGAGGTAAGTGACCTGCAGGGTGGGGGGGGGGGAGGGGTCCAGGATAGATAGGGGGAGGGGGACCAGGCTAGATAGAGGGGGGGGGGGACATAGAGGGGGAGACAGAAAGGGAATGGAGACCCAGGGGAGGGGAAAAGAAAACATAGGAGAGGGAAAAAAGGAGGGGAGAGGGCAGGCCCACTAGAGGAGAGGGGGGGGGGGAAGAAGCAGAAAACGGGGAAGACCAAGGGGGGACCAAGGGGCCCAAAAAAGGGGAAAGCTGGATCCCCTGGCAGAAAAGAAGGGGAGACAGCCCTGGGAGCCTTCCTCACCGGCAGAGGAGGCTCCCAACGGGCAAAGAGACCCCCCTTATCCCAAACGGCGGTACTAAGGTACCCCGTGCGGCCCGCAGGGGCCTACTCACCGCCCCAACCCCCCACCGGCCGCGGGGGAACCTGGAATGGTGCCCGCAATCCAGCGCTGGCGGCTGGGGCGGATGGTGTGGCAGGGGGGCCCATGTGTGTGCCGCGCGGCAGACGCCCCAGGAGGCCGCGCGGCAGTAGCAGGCCGCATCCCCGGCCTTGCAGTGAGGGCCCGCGCGGCCGTGCACACAGCAGGCCGCGCGGCGGTAGGAGGCCGCATCCCCGGCCTGGGAGTGCCAGGCCGGGCGGCAAAGGAGGCTGCAGGCCGCGCGGCAGTGGCAGGCCTCGTGGCAGAAGGCCGTGCCACGCGCGCGGCCGCAGAAATCCTCAAATCCAGGCCCCTGTCAGTAGGCTGTGTGTCTGGAGCCCCCAGACACGTGGTCCTGTTGATGCCTCGGGCCCGGGCTCCACCTCATCAACCGGGCCCGAGGAGAGGGATCAGGGGAGAGCCTGGCAGGCGGGTGGGAACGCCTGCCAGGGCTGGTGCGGCCCCCAGGGGCAGGGACCGCATGGGAGGCAGCAGGGGAGACCGCAGGGGGTGCTCCAGGGGGAGGTAGGCCGCGGTGGGGGCCCACACCGGTAGCCATACCTTCAGTAATGCTTGCCAATTGATCCCACCATCCACGCTGCAGCAGCCCTGAGGGAAGCCAGAAGCCTCAACCATCAAGCTGTGTAAATCTGCAGGCCCAGGCAAACAGGAGCAGGAGGACAGGAAGCTGTTTGCTGGCCCGAATCCCAAGTGGCACTGAGGTAAGACCTCCCCCACACTGTCTTACACAGAACATAATCCCACCCACAGACTCTTTCCAACCAATGCTATGCATCTATCCCCACACTCCTACATGTGCCCTTGCCCGCTTAGCTGCGCTATCTCCCCAGGGCCTAAACGTTTAGATTGAGCTTTAGCTTAGAACACCCTCGAAGGTGTTTAAGGAGATTAGAGCTAGTTTAGAGGATTCTTCTTAGATCTCTCTGAGTCTTTATTGATACCGGAGAAACTGACGGAAGCCAAGCACAGAGAGATGGACACAGGTTTCTTCAGGAAGGAAGAGATTCTTTATTGGATCACCGATCGGGACTCAGAGGGACTAGCGTCACCAAAATACAGCAAAGTCTGAGTACTGAATACATAGAGTACATTCCTTATATAGCACTGTAGCTCCTCCCACAATTAACTACACCCACACATACCCTTAACCTATTTAATGAATAGAGTCTAAACTCATCCATCCGGTCTAACCACGTGGCTCATCTGATACAAAGGAGAGGGACGCGTAATTCCAGTTCTTACATTCCTGCACCTGGTCAGTACAGTGATGACAGTATCTTAGCTACGTGTTATTAACTAACTGATACTACAAACACATATACATACATATGCCTTGTGGCAATCTTAGCCTGCTAAACTTGTATTTTACTGGAATTACATCACATTCCCCCCTTTGATGCCTCTGATATTTCACAATTACTTGAGGCATCACTTAACCTTGGTTTGCATATACCTCAGGTTACCATGAACCAGACCAGACTTATCTTATGATGTGAATCTTCAACATTCATCTTCTTGCATTGGTTCTCCCTGATCTAGAGCCTTATACTTATATATCGCCATTATCTGTGCAGCAGCCTTCCTCTCTGCTATACTTCCTATCAGGCTTTGCACAGACCTAACTACTAAGGGTATAAGACACGGTAGGAGTAGACACAACAGTAAAATCAGTAGGACTCCACCTACCACTGCCTTAAGCCCTCCAAACCACTCATACCAGCTACCAAACCAACTACTTGGATTGTACCCTTTCCATACCTGAGTAGGCACATGCGCTAGTTTAACCATATGGCTAGTAAGCTCAGCTATTGCTTGCCCTTCGTCATCTATTTGAAGACAGCAATTACTTAGGTTAAACTTCCCACATACACCTCCCTCTACTGCCAAAAGGTAATCCAAGGCTAATCTATTTTGGTAGACTGCTGTCCTCATCCTGGTGTTATGCTTCGCTAGAAGATTGAGCGCTTGTGATGTCTCATTTGTGATAATCTCAACCACCGCCTGTAATCTTATAATACGGTTGAGCATATAAATAGGGGTTCTATAACCAAAGGTACCATCCTCAGCCCACGTGGCTGGCCCATAATAATCTATAATACGCTGGGGAGGCCATTCATTATCTTCCCAGGCGCCTATCTCTATGGGTCCCCTTTTCTTCCTATGATTCACATCATACACTTTAACACCTAAAGTCTCACCTGTTTCAATCGGTAACAAGAAGAAGGATGGTTTGAGCATACCCAACACACATGCCCCTTCCCAGTCCTGTGGCAACTCCGAATAGGCTTTCTTACCACAGATCCAGTACAAATTTGCTGGGGCTCTCCAGGTAGATGTGATGGATAGATCAAACCACACATCCTTTAAATTGGCATATCTAGCAAACGGGTTAGATGGTTCTGAGACATTTGAAGCCGACCACCAAGTTGTATTCTTTGTATCATCATCATAAGCTTTTTGCCCTAGACAAGTTAATTCTCCTACAGAAGTATTATACATCATTCCTTTCCTTGCTATGCAAACATAACCTATGATGGAGGTCTTTAATCTCCACTCAGATTTACCTCTAACACTCATATGATAATCGGCTTGTGTAGATATTAATTGGTCAACTGCCTCAGAACCGGACATTACCTCCTTTGCTTCCCAAGGCCATTGGTCTCCCATGTTAGTACCTCCACACACATAGCAGTTGGTAACATTAAGACTACCGGCAATACTTTCAGCTAAATCGATGAACAGGTTTTTAGCATTATGGGGGATCTTATTATCTATACTCATCTCTTCGTAAAAGGAATGGTATACTTGATGAGTCTGGGAGGATACCGTATCAGTCTCTATTCCTATAAACAATAATGTCCCAGGATCTAAACCCGTCCCGTATATTTGAAACCCAAATAAATTTCCATACTTATCTAAGAACTTGTCGGGGTTATTAATGAGTATATGGACTGGGTTGCATTCCATAGACTTACAATAAGGGCTAGTCGGCAACTTAGTCACTATCATGTCTTTGTCTACTGTCTGTCCCCAAGTTGCCCACCCCACACAAGACCAATATGGGCAAAAGTTATAATCTCTATTTGGGCATCTAGGACTTACATATTTATTTTTGCTACTGGGACAAATATATTTATCGTTAGACCCATACGTCCTCTCCCATCTAAGATCCCCACATACATTCCACGGCTTTCTACCACTCGATATCGCTTTACACGCATCAAATAGCAGAACACCCGAAGAATGTACGGATTCTAACACCGTTTTATTAATTAGGGTCCCCTGAGGATCTCCATTCCTGAGAGTCAACCAGATTGTACGAGGTTGATACTCCGGACTGAAGCACTTAGGTTCTCCTACTCCTAAATGGCACACACTATAATCTATATTTAAGTATCTACATCTCGATACATCTCCTTTACACTCGTATTGTGAATGCCAAATTAGGGTTTGGGAAATATGGTTACCTGTTCTCGTAGTCTTAATGCATACCTCACAGCTAGGAGTGTCGGTACCTCTACCTTCCTGAATATAAAAACACATGTAAATAAACACAATCAAAAGCACATCTTTCGCCGTCATCCTCAGTCTTCGTCCGTGCGATGGAACCTCAGCTTCCAGGATGTGAGGGCTGCAGGGAATGGAGTTCTGCTCGTCTTCACAGGTGTCCCTTCGAGACTTTCCTGGCTTATACACTATGTGATGGTAAGCGGACAGGCTTTATTATGGCCTTCTCACTCACACCTGTAACAATAAAATTTGTAATCCACAATAATTCCTCGTTACTCCGACTGAGTAGTGCGTTTTAACCGGATCTTGCAGGGATTCTCTGGATCTACTGTAACTTGCCAAGAATCGACTGCTGCTGGTTTAACCCTGGAGTGATGTATCCACGGAGTCACTTCTGCTACTTTTATTGCTGTAGGGGTAGAGAAAAGAACAACATAAGGACCTCTCCACTTGGGCCCTAACGGTACATTATTCCACTCTTTAATCCACACTTGATCTCCTGGATGATAACTATGAACAGGGGGATAAATATTCACAGGTAATCTATCTTGTACCCATTTCTGTACCTCCTCCATAGTCTTACCCA
This sequence comes from Pelobates fuscus, assembly GCF_036172605.1. Classification (NCBI taxonomy): domain Eukaryota; kingdom Metazoa; phylum Chordata; class Amphibia; order Anura; family Pelobatidae; genus Pelobates; species Pelobates fuscus. Next base: position 3,083,630 of record NC_086319.1, on the reverse strand, counting down.
ACTCTACAACCTGCTGCCGGGTAATTCCTTCTCCCAACTGACTCAAGTCCCCCCTTAAGTTACCAAGTACGGGAGGTGGTCGCCCATACATGATTTCAAAAGGAGAGAGGCCCATCCTTCTGGTAGGGGTACTGCGGATTCGCAATAAAGCTATGGGTAAGAGAACGTTCCACTTAAGTTGGGTTTCCTGACACATTTTAGCCAACTGGTTCTTTATAGTTCTATTCATTCTCTCTACCTTACCAGAACTCTGGGGTCTATATGCAGTATGAAGCCTCCACTTTATACCAAGCATATGAGTCAGTTGTTGTAGGCACTGATGAACAAAAGCTGGACCATTGTCCGATCCTATAGAACAGGGTAGTCCATATCGGGGTATTATTTCTCGTAGCAGGAATCTCACAACTTCTCCTGCTTTCTCTGTACGAGTAGGACATGCTTCTACCCAGCCTGAATAGGTGCACACAATTACCAGCAGGTAACGATGTCCACCCGATTTAGGCATCACTGTAAAGTCTATTTGTAGATCGGACATGGGGAGTCCCCCCATAAACTGAACTCCTGGTGGCTTTACTGGTCCTTGTCTTGCATTATTCTTAGCACACGTTACACATCTGCGTACAATGGCCTGAGTCAAGTTGGACAATCTTGGTATGTAGAAATGTTTTCTAAGAGATTCTTCAGTACTGTCTCTCCCAGAATGTGTCCCGTTGTGATAATTTTGGACAATTTCTACCGCTAGCGATGCTGGTATAACTATTCTTCCATCTTCTAGCTGATACCACTTGTTCTCCAGATACTTTCCCGGTTCAGTCTTTAACCACTCCTCTTCTTGAGCTGTATAAACTGGAGTCCATTGGGACAGTGGAGTTGGTATAAGAGCAGCTATATGCCCCACATACTCCTGTCTTCCTGATTCAGCAGCACGCTTAGCTGCACTATCTGCCATCCGATTTCCCTTGGTTACATCACCATCACCTCTCAGATGTGCTCGACAATGAATAATACCGACTTCTTTCGGCTCCCACACTGCTTCCAATAGTTGTAGGATTTCAGCTGCGTACTTGATTTCTTTGCCCTCTGAATTCAGTAGTCCTCTTTCTTTATACAAAGCTCCGTGGGCATGAGTGGTTAAAAACGCATACTTAGAGTCCGTATAGATATTTACTCTTAAACCTTCAGCCAATTGTAACGCTCGTGTTAGTGCTATTAATTCTGCCTTTTGTGCTGATGTTCCTTTCGCCAGTGGCCGAGCTTCTATCACCTTGTCTATGGTTGTTACTGCATATCCTGCATAGCGGATCCCTTCTTTCACATAACTACTGCCGTCGGTGTAATATTGAACATCGGGGTTCTGGATGGGAAAATCACGAAGATCTGGTCTACTTGAGAATACTTCATCCATTACTTCCAAACAATCATGTTGACTTTCAGTAGGTTGTGGCAAAAGGGTAGCTGGATTTAAGGTGTTTACAGTCTCTAAATGCACTCTTGGGTTTTCACACAACATTGCTTGATACTTGGTCATACGGCTATTACTAAACCAATGATTTCCTTTGTAATCCAACAACGTCTGTACTGCATGTGGGACTCGTACATAAAGTTCTTGACCCAGAGTGAGTTTATCGGCTTCAGCTACTAGCAGGGCGGCTGCAGCTACGGCTCTTAGACAAGGTGGAAGTCCGCTGGCCACTGCATCCAGTTGCTTAGACATGTAGGCAACAGGTCTTTGCCATGATCCCAAGTACTGTGTCAATACTCCCACAGCCATTCTTCTTTGCTCGTGTACATATAAGTAGAATGGTCGTGTGTGATCAGGTAGACCTAATGCTGGGGCACTCATCAAAGCCTTCTTCACATCTTCAAATGCCGTTTGCTGTTCTTGGGTCCATAAGAAGGGGTCGTGCTCTGTACCTTTGATAGCTGCGTACAGAGGTTTTGCTAGTATCGCATAGCTGGGAATCCATATCCTACAGAAGCCTGCTGCCCCCAAGAATTCTCGCACTTGTCTTCTATTCTTGGGTATTGGTATTTGGCAGACAGCTTCTTTTCTCTCTGGCCCCATAATTCTTTGACCTTCAGAGATATGGAATCCTAGATACTTGACAGTTGGCAAACACAACTGAGCCTTCTTTCTAGACACCTTGTATCCTGCCTTCCAGAGAATGTGTAGTAGATCGTGCGTTGCTTGCTGACAGATTTCTTTTGTAACTGCTGCTATCAACAAGTCATCTACATATTGTAACAATACACACTCTCCTGGGATGGACTCGAAATCCAATAGATCTTGACTTAGGGCTGAACCAAATAGGGTAGGTGAATTTTTAAACCCTTGGGGCAGTCTTGTCCAAGTCATTTGGCGTTTTGAGCCCGTTACAGCGTTCTCCCACTGGAAAGCGAAAATACATTGACTTTCTGCGGCAATTCGGAGGCAAAAGAAGGCATCTTTGAGATCTAAGACTGTGAAGTAAGTAGCCCCGCCCGGAATTAAAGCAAGCAGGTTATATGGATTGGGTACAACTGGATGTATGCTAACAACCGCATCATTGACTGCTCTTAAGTCCTGCACAGGTCGATACTCATCTGTGCCGGGCTTTTGAACAGGCAGCAATGGGGTGTTCCAGGGGGAAGTACAGAATTTTAGGATACCATACCGTATGAACTTATCCAGATAGGATTGGATGTTCTTCTTAGCCTTCTGCGGAATGTGATATTGTCTTAGGCTCACTGGATAAACCCCATGTTTCAGTTCAATTTTTATTGGTGGAATATTGCGGGCCAGTCCTGGTGGGTTGTTCTCTGCCCAAACTCCTGGTATGTTAAACAATGTCTCATCACTCCTAGGGTTTTGGCTAGTCAACACTGTATAAAGTCGCCACTCTTCTTCCTTTGGTACGGATAAAGTCATAATACCTGAAGGTCCATTAAACTTTAAAGATGTTGTTCCATCTGGTAGGAACGTAATCTGCGCTTGTAATTTGGATAGCATATCACGTCCCAGCAATTGGACTGGACATTCAGGCATATAAAGGAATTGGTGTTTTACTACGTGGCCTCCCAATGTACAGAGTCGACTTTTAAGAACCGGTCTTTCAGCACTTCTTCCAGTTGCTCCTATCACAGTAATAGTCCTTCCAGATGGAGGAGCAACTAGATTAGTCACCACTGCATGGCTTGTGGTTTCTCAGTATACGAGGAATTATGGGTCTTCCAGTTTAAAAGGTCGGTAGTGGTGAAAGGGACATATACGAAGACAGGGTCAGCGTGTGCCATTTGACCTGCGGCATCGATATAAGCTGACCCGGGATTTAAGCGAAGAGGCATCTGATAGTGCTTTAATTGTTGGGCACCAGTCAACTGTCGGGTTTGGATGGGGCTACGTAGGGAAGCGTCAGTCATGGGTTCCGGTCGGGGAGAGATAGGGTATGGGGATGTGGGAGGTTGGTTTTGGGAAAAGGTAGTGAATAGAACACTTCGGGCCGAGCTAGATGAAGCTTGACCGGAAGTCTGAAGTGGCGCCAAATCAGGATATTCATTTTTAATGGAGGTTGGTCTATCTGGTTCCGGAAGGGGGGATTTAGTACGAGGGGGGGTGGATCCTGCACTGGAGGAGGAAGCGGAAGTGGATGGGGGTAGTGAGGGAAGGGTTACAGGACTTCCTGCGTTTGCGTCACTTCTTCTTAACGGAAAGTAAGGGGGCGGCAAAGGGATCTCGGACTCAGGGGGCGTGTCCAAAATGGGCCTAACACCAGCCCTAGTGGACGAACAAGTCCTAGCTACCATGAGGCGACACTGTTCCTCGTGGCATGTCCGGAGCCATTTTGGCGAGTCATTTACGGCCTGTCTCCAACAATCAATATAAGGAAACTGGCCGTAAAGTTCAGGCCTACCTGATACAGCCACGTGTAAGCGCTGTACCAGAGTTGGATCCAAACTGCCACGTGGCGGCCATGCCGCAACCAAAGTAGGCCACTCCCTAGTGCACAAAGTGACCAAACGTACAGGGGACATCTTAACCCCAAAATCACAAACTTTGAATCCCTTTTTAAAATTCTTAACCATACATCCTAAGGGATCCGGAATCGTTGACTGCGACGCACCCATATTTAACAGTGGAACGTTGTCGACAACGATTACTATACACGCGTACTATTCAACAGTCACACCCGTTTCCTCTGGCAACAGCACCACGTGGTACGGTTATCAAGTGAAACGTACACAATAACAATAAACACTCAGGGAATTCCCGTACACACACAGCTGCTACACCAGTCACTATATAATCAATATTATGCCCTTTGGCGTAACTACACAGTCACCCACGCTATAATTCTCTATATACGAATTACCCGTCTATAACACACCCCAGTAACATCGTCTTTTACAAATAGCGGTTACAGTACGGTTAGCATAGGTCAAAGCACAAGTTAAGGTCACAATACAATTATTAGTGGTTATGGTGTTAAACATGCAATGGACGACAATGATTAGTACTTATTATATAATGTCAGTAAATATACAGGGTTATGGTACCGTGCACTATAATACAGCAACACACTATTAACACTCTCGCTAGACGGCTGAGCTCGCGCTATCTAACAAGATATACACTTTACTAAACAATCGTTAACACATTTACAATTCCCAACTAAACTATTGGCCAGTACCTTGAATGGACTACCTAAAACTATATACACCCGTTTTGGTTAGCCACACTGCCCAATCACCACATATACATAGCGAGCTAGAGATCCGAATTTACACAGGCGCCTCTTAGTCGCACTATACAACGAGCTAGAGATCCGAATTTACACAGGCGCCTCTTAGTCGTACTATCAAAAGTCTAGTGGGTTCCAAATTTACACGCCTTCCCACTTAGCCCAGATAGGATGAGAACTAGCGAACCGAATTTACACAGGCGCCGCTTAGTCTCCCGGTCCCTCCGACCTAGCGAACGTAATATACACCCTAGAACGCTAGTCTAGACAAGACACCGGTGTCCGGCTAGGGCTATCTTACACCAGGACCCCGCCTGACTAACCAAATCAAACGGTCTGACTAAAGAGCGTTCGATCGAGCGGTGCGCCTTCGCTCCTTCCCTCCGACAGAGGGGGCAGATACAGATTCAAAAACCCCTTTGGGCCTACCGCACAATCGGTATACCCCTAGCGGGTCCTGCCGTCTAAAACAGCAGTTATCTTACCTCCTCGTTCCTGAACCTGAGTTCACACTCATCGACGGGGACACCCCAGCACTTCTCACGTAGAGGCCGATGATCTCCTGGACAACAGACCAGTGGCGCCGAGACGAAGGGAGGTCCACGCAGAAGTTCAGGGGTGCAGCCGTAGAGAACGTGGGCAAAGATAGACCGTCTCACGCCTCTGCCTCTCAGCTACCGTTGAACGATGAGCTTCCCGGCCAATGCACCAAATGATACCGGAGAAACTGACGGAAGCCAAGCACAGAGAGATGGACACAGGTTTCTTCAGGAAGGAAGAGATTCTTTATTGGATCACCGATCGGGACTCAGAGGGACTAGCGTCACCAAAATACAGCAAAGTCTGAGTACTGAATACATAGAGTACATTCCTTATATAGCACTGTAGCTCCTCCCACAATTAACTACACCCACACATACCCTTAACCTATTTAATGAATAGAGTCTAAACTCATCCATCCGGTCTAACCACGTGGCTCATCTGATACAAAGGAGAGGGACGCGTAATTCCAGTTCTTACATTCCTGCACCTGGTCAGTACAGTGATGACAGTATCTTAGCTACGTGTTATTAACTAACTGATACTACAAACACATATACATACATATGCCTTGTGGCAATCTTAGCCTGCTAAACTTGTATTTTACTGGAATTACATCACATTATAACCCTTCTATCTTCTGGAAACTAGCTAAGAGAAAGGGTGGCTGTGTGTCTGTGATACATTTAACTTTATGTCACCTTATTGACACTTTTTATGACAGCATCACTCCGGTCTCCATACTCTCTGCCTATACCCATCTATTTAGAGGGAATTTCCTTGCCCCTGCCAATATTATATAATAGGTAATAGTAATACCATTATTACACAATTAGCCACTATAGGGGAATGAGTATAGTATCCCTTTGTTATTTATAAATAATACAATAAAGAATTTTGTCCATTACTCAATTTACTTTAACAAAGGGTACTAACCACGGTATTAGGAAGCATTACTCTGCTTTCCCTTTCTCCCTCTATTATACACCTATGCTCACTAGGATTTGTAGGTATCACTTTATTATAGTTGTCTAACCTTTTCCTATGCCAGTTTTAGATCTCCTAATTGGGAGATTTTTTCTTTTTTCAGTTTATTGGCATACCTGGGTACAAGCCCTCGGTGGGGCTGGCACCACCACCTGACCACATTTCCTTGTTTCTTCCATCTTTGAAGGGGTTTGGCAAAACAAGGAAATAGTCCTCTACTCGTAACAGGGATTAAACTGATAGGAATAGTACTACTTAACACACCTTATAATAACGCAGAGAGAGGCAACACAGAGAGAGGAGTCTGAAGAAGAGGAGTCAGAGGAGGAAGGTGGCTTTGAGGAGGTGGAAGACCAAACACAACAGGCGTCCCAGGGGGCTTGAGGTCACCTTTCGGGGACCCTTGGTGTTGTACGTGGCTGGGTGGAGGAAGAGACCTTCAAAGACATCAGTGAGGACAAGGAATGGGACATGGCTAGCTTGGTATCCAACCTTGTGCAAATGGGGAGTTTGCGGTTGTGCAAATGAACTGTTTGCGGTTGTTTGCGGTGCGTTAAATAGGGAGTTTGGTCTGTCACTGTGAAGCGGGAGTAACCCTTACACTACCTGATCGATACAACATCATACAGTAGGTCCCAGGTCCCCCCCTCATTATTTTAATGGCCCCCACCCACCGCTCACGGGTGGGGGCGGGCGGGAGGACAGTAGGTCCCCCCTCATTATGATTTATGGCCCCCACCCACCGCGCAGGGGTGGGGGCCGGGGGGGAGGACAGTAGGTCGTCCCCCCTTACTGAATATTCCCCTGTATAACAATGTTTGGCATTTAGTGAATATTCCCTATTCTGCTCTGTGTCAGTGTGTATCAGGATCTCTGAGGACAGGTGTCAATCCATATCTGCCAAGTGACCCTATGTAGGAGGAACAGTCCCTATTCTGCTCTGTGTCAGTGTGTATCAGGGTCCCTGAGGACAGGTGTCAATCCATATCTGCCAAGTGACCCTATGTAGGGGGAACAGTCCCTATTCTGCTCTGTGTCAGTGTGTATCAGGGTCCCTGAAGACAGGTGTCAATCCATATCTGCCAAGTGACCCTATATAGGGGGAACAGTCCCTATTCTGCTCTGTGTCAGTGTGTATCAGGGTCCCTGAGGACAGGTGTCAATCCATATCTGCCAAGTGACACTATGTAGGGGGAACAGTCCCTATTCTGCTCTGTGTCAGTGTGTATCAGGGTCTCTGAGGACAGGTGTCAATCCATATGTCAAGGTGTCAATATGTCATATGTCAGGTGTCAATCCATATCCATTGTGATTTAGGAATTGTGACGAACCCATCTGTATAGACTTATATTGCTGGTTCGTCTGTTTGCCCTGATTTCATGGATTTCCTGTCCGTATGCCCTTGTTCGTCTGTTTCCCCTAATTCCGATTGAAACAACCGAACAAACGGCCACCCAGGAGAGGAGTGTGCTGCTTGTTAACACCTTGACCACAATTAGAACGTTGTGGTTAACCGCAGACACCTCTCCATTCCATTCGTATGGGTGGTCGTCATTCGTATGCCGACCACGAGGCGGCAGCCATTTTGGCACACGAGGAGAATCAGCGGTGTTCGGTGCAAAACCTATGGAACTAAAAACGGATACTTTATCTGCCGAACACCGCTGGAGGCTGCCGCCCACCTTCTATTTCGTTGAGGCGTACGAACACCGGTTAGTTCGGGAGTTTCTATCCTTCGTATGGACTTCACCCAGGTAGCCGTCCCATGGAGTCATTCGTATACCGAAGGACTTGTGAGAGACTTTGACTCCATGGCGATTGAACTATGTACATCGGATCTGAGCGCTATTCGGTAGGAATATGCCCTCAGATCCAGGCTATCTGGGGATACGTTACACGAACCATATGCAATCGGTATTTCTGACTTTATGTATTTTATTGTAATTTTCTTATTATGTTTTAAAATGGCGATGGTCTCTATCCTTGGAGATAATTAGGTTTCTTCCTAATTATCTCTGGGATAGAGAAGAAGGATTTATGGGTAAAATGGGAAGGGCTTATATTGAAGCCACTGCGATTGGCTACTGTCCAATATGTTTTACAGTCCTCCACAAGGTCCCCTAGGGGAGTGTCCACCTTGTGGAGACCCGCATAAATACCGGGCAGGTAGCCCCCATTAAACACATTCCTGTTTGACCTTCAAGACGGAGCTTTGTCTCGTTTGTGGAGGGATTTACTATTGGGACAGCTGTTTCGTTTATTTCTAGCTGTGAAAGGATTTCGGATGGATTGCTGATCGGGAGTTACCGCGTTCGTATACTACGTTCGGGAGTTCTACGATCGGCTGGACTAAAATTGCATTTCTGGATAAAGGGGGTTATCGACTAAACGCCGGCTTCATTCCCCTGGCGGTGAGTGTCGTAACAATTGGTGGCAAGCGACGGGATGAATCCCACCGCCCTGAAGGCCAGCTACACACCCCAGATTGGAAATGCAGTATGAAGAATTAAGATGTGCAACCCTAAAAGATATTTTGGAACGCAGAGGACGATCAGCAAGTAATCTCAAGAAAAGGGAGATTATTGCTATATTGTTGGAGATGGATGCAGCACAGGGAATGGAGAGAGCTAATGTGTCTGGCCTGCTGGATTTAACACCCGAGGAGATACAGTTTAACCGGGCAGTCCAGATAAGGCTGGCACACTTTGGCCCCAACCCTGCAGCGGATATTGTGGTTCAAGTGCAAGCAGCAGTAGCAGCACAACAGGCGCTCCAGGGAAGAGGAGCTGCAACAGCAGAGGTACCTCACAATAATAATGGGAGGATTCCGGGACACAAACAAGCAGGCTGGCGACTCCTATGTGGAGTGGGCATGTAGGGTGCACCGCACAGCAGCACACTGGATGGAAGGGTGCCAGGCGGTAACTGGGGAAGAGGTGCTGCAAGTATTCCTACTAGAACACTGCTTTGACCGGTTACCTGCAGGAGTCAGGGAGTGGGTCAGGGACCGCAAACCCGCTACCTTACCTGAAGCTGCTCGTCTGGCCGATGAATACACGGATGCACGAAAGCTAGACCAGACAGCAGCCAAGGTCCCTACTCGAGTAGAATACAAACCGGCAGCACCTCCAACCAATACCGTATATCACCCCCCAGCACAACGCAACCCCACAATTCCACCAGCAAACAACTATGGGCAGCCAGCCCGGTTCAACGCCCGGGATTACTCGCAGCAGATCCGGTGCTACGGATGCAAGCAGTTGGGGCACAAGAGACCAGAGTGCCCATTGAACAATGCCAACCAAGCACAGTCCTGGAGAAGACCAGCCGGCGGATCCCAGCAGCCACCTCAGCCTTCTGCTCACTGCCTTGAGCAGGAGGAGTTTTGGGGTATCCTACACGAGGCAGACCCAGTACAAGCAGCCCAGCAGGACAACCGCCAACAGCACAGACAGACCGTTAAGCTGAATGGTAAAGTGGTCACTGGTCTGAGAGACACCGGAGCTACTATGACCCTGCTCCAAAAGAACCTTGTTTCCGAACACCAACATACTGGAAATACTGTGGCAGTGAGGGTAGCAGGAGGCGCAGTGTTCCGTCTGCCTGTTGCCCGCGTTCATTTGGACTGGGGAGTGGGCTCTGGACATGTGAATGTGGGGGTTATGAAGGATTTGCCCACTGACGTTTTGCTGGGAAATGATTTGGCCCCTTTGGTTTCTGCATACGCTCCCATGGGACCTGCTGAGGCCAACCCAGTGACTACCCGTGCTCAGACCCGTGCTGCTGGAACCAGCCCACCTGCTGCTGAGACCCAGGTAAGAACCGATTCCCCGACTGATACCCCAGGGCAGACTTTGGTTAGCTGGGATTCCCCAGAGAAGTTTGGGAGGGAAACCCAGACAGATCCAACCCTCCAGAAGTATAGGGACAGAGCAGACACTGGAGAGGAAGGAGTAGATGGGGAGCAGTATGAGTGGGTGGGGGACAGGTTATATAGGATCCCTAAGCCGTCCCAGAAGAGTGTTGCCCATCCGCCGAATCGACAGCTGGTGGTGCCCGCAAAGTACCGGCAGGAGATTCTGCAGATCGGGCATGATGTTCCGCTAGCTGGACATCTAGGGTCCCGCCGCACAGCCTATAGAATCATGCAGAACTTTTTTTGGCCAAGTTTTAATCAGGCTGTGCGGATATATTGTAGTACGTGTGACACTTGTCAACGGGTAGGAAAGCGGGGGGACCACCCAAGAGCTAGGCTTATGTCGATGCCTATTATTGGGGAGCCCTTTGCCCGCATAGCTGTTGACATTGTGGGTCCACTGGCCAGGGCTAGTCCATCCGGTAAGAAATACATTCTCAACATGGTGGACTATGCCACTCGCTATCCAGAGGCAGTAGCACTGTCTAACATAGAGGCAGAGACAGTTGCTGATGCCCTGGTTAGGATTTTTACCAGGGTCGGGTTCCCTAAAGAGATTCTCTCTGACCAGGGAACCCAATTTACCGCTGTGCTCACCCAGCAGCTGTGGAAGGTATGCGGCATTAAACCGATACTTAGTTCCCCATACCATCCACAGACTAACGGTCTCTGCGAGCGATTTAACCCCTTAAGGACACATGACGGATCTATTCCGTCATGATTCCTTTTTATTTCAGAAGTTGTGTCCTTAAGGGGTTAATGGCACCCTCAAACAGATGTTGAGGACCTTTTCTGACACTTGCAGAGACTGGGAGCGATTCCTGCCTCATCTGTTGTTTTCTTACAGAGAGGTGCCCCAGGAATCTACTGGGTTCTCCCCCTTTGAGTTGCTTTATGGGAGAAGGGTCCGCGGACCCCTAGATCTCATTAGAGGCCACTGGGAGGGGGAGACAGAGCAGGAAGGGACCCCCATAGTGCCATATGTCCTGGAACTCCGGGACCGCATGGAGAAACTGTCTCTGATGGTAAGAGAGAACCTCCAGGCAGCCCAGGGGAGACAGAGGGAGTGGTACGATCGGGGTGCGCGGCAGCGAGTCTTCCAGGTTGGGCAGAAGGTGTTAGTGCTCAAACCTGTGAAGGCGAACAAGATGCAGGCATCTTGGCAGGGCCCGTATAAGGTGTTAGCTCAGGTGTGTGATACTACCTACCTTATAGCTAGCTGTTCAGATGACAGGATCCAGCGTTCCTGAGAATGTAGCTGCAGTATGTGCCCCAGCTGCAGACGATACAGAGAGTTTACCCTTACCCGACTTGTTAGCAAGGGATTACCAGACTGATCTTACTAGCCTTGTACAGCTATGGGACAGGTTAAGCCCCACAGAGAAGGAACAGGCAAGACAGCTTCTGTGGGAGAAGAAGGCGACGTTCTCCCAAGAGCCCTGCTACACTACCCTAGCTGTACATAAGGTAGAGACCCCTGGACAGAACCCCCTGCGACAGCCCCCTTACCGTATCCCTGAAGCAGTCCGAGAAGGAATGCGGAAGGAGATACAGGAGATGACCCAACTTGGGGTCATCGAACACTCCGATAGCCCTTGGGCCTCCCCTGTAGTCCTGGTGCCTAAGAAAGATGGGACCACCCGGTTCTGTGTGGACTACAGGAGGCTCAACAAGCGGACCACCACTGACGCCTGCCCGATGCCCTGGGTAGACGAATTACTTGATTGCATTGCCAGGGGACGCTATCTGACCACCATAGACCTGTGTAAAGGCTACTGGCAGATTCCCCTGGGCGAGGACGCTATCCCCAAGTCGGCCTTCGTCACCCCATTTAGCTTATACCAATTTAAGGTCATGCCATTTGGGATGAAGAATGCCCCAGCTACCTTCCAGCGTATGGTGGATAAGCTCCTCGATGGATTCCAGGAATTTGCTTGTGCATACCTGGATGATATTGCAATCTACAGTGGGTCCTGGGAGGAACACCTGGTGCATGTAGGGGTAGTACTGGACAAAATTCGGGCCGCTGGCCTGACATTGAAGCCAGAGAAGTGTCATCTAGGCATGGCTGAAGTGCAATACCTGGGTCACAGAGTGGGGTGTAGGAGCCAGAGACCGGAGCCAGCTAAGATAGAGGCAGTAGCTAACTGGCCCACACTTATCACTAAGACCCAAGTATTAGCCTTCCTAGGGACAGCAGGGTATTACAGACGCTTCTGCCCTGACTATAGCTCTATCGCTAAGCCCCTGACTGATCTGACTAAGAAAAATCTCCCTAAGCAGGTCCTGTGGTCTCCAGCTTGTGAAGTTGCATTTCCAGCACTTAAGCAGGCTCTCGTGAATGCCCCTGTCCTGGCTGCCCCAGTTCCTAACAAACGTTTTCTCGTCCATACAGATGCTACCATGTATGGACTGGGGGCTGTGCTGAGCCAGGTCGGGGAAGATGGAGGAGAGCACCCTGTCGCATATCTCAGTAGAAAGCTGTTACCCCGAGAAGTGAGTTATGCGGCAGTGGAGAAGGAATGCTTGGCCCTGGTCTGGGCATTGAAAAAGTTAAGCCCTTATTTGTATGGACAGGAATTTTCCCTTGTGACGGACCACAATCCCCTTGTCTGGCTTAACCGGGTCTCCGGAGACAATGGTAGACTGCTACGGTGGAGTTTAGCCCTACAACCGTATAACTTCACCATCAGCTACCGACCCGGTAAGCAGAATGGGAATGCAGATGGGTTGTCGCGGCAAACCGATGTTCTTGCTACCTCCTAGTCCGGTCATCCCCACGTTGGCCAGCTAAAGGGCCAAGCCGGGTCTGCCGGAGTGTTCCACAAGGGGGGAGCCGTGTGACGAACCCATCTGTATAGACTTATATTGCTGGTTCATCTGTTTGCCCTGATTTCATGGATTTCCTGTCCGTATGCCCTTGTTCGTCTGTTTCCCCTAGTACCGATTGAAACTACCGAACAAACGGCCACCCAGGAGAGGAGTGTGCTGCTTGTTAACACCTTGACCACAATTTGAACGTTGCGGTTAACCGCAGACACCTCTCCATTCCATTCATACGGGTGGTCGTCGTTCGTATGCCGACCACGAGGCGGCGGCCATTTTGGGACATGAGGAGAATCAGCGGTGTTCGGTGCAAAACCTATGGAACTAAAAACTGATACTTTATCTGCCGAACACTGCTGGAGGCTGCCGCCCACCTTCTATTTCATTGAGGCGTACGAACACCGGTTAGTTCGGGAGTTTCTATCCTTCGTATGGACTTCACCCAGGTAGCCGTCCCATGGAGTAATTCGTATACCGAAGGACTTGTGAGAGACTTTGACTCCATGGCGATTGAACTATGTACATCGGATCTGAGCGCTATTCGGTAGGAATATGCCCTCAGATCCAGGCTATCTGGGGATACGTTACACGAACCATATGCAATCGGTATTTCTGACTTTATGTATTTTATTGTAATTTTCTTATTATGTTTTAAAATGGCGATGGTCTCTATCCTTGGAGATAATTAGGTTTCTTCCTAATTATCTCTGGGATAGAGAAGAAGGATTTATGAGTAAAATGGGAAGGGCTTATATTGAAGCCACTGCGATTGGCTACTGTACAATATGTTTTACAGTCCTCCACAAGGTCCCCTAGGGGAGTGTCCACCTTGTGGAGACCCGCATAAATACCGGGCAGGTAGCCACCATTAAACACATTCCTGTTTGACCTTCAAGACGGAGCTTTGTCTCGTTTGTGGAGGGATTTACTATTGGGACAGCTGTTTCGTTTATTTCTAGCTGTGAAAGGATTTCGGATGGATTGCTGATCGGGAGTTACCGCGTTCGTATACTCCGTTCGGGAGTTTTACGATCGGCTGGACTAAAATTGCATTTCTGGAGAAAGGGGGTTATCGACTAAACGGCGGCTTCATTCCACTGGCGGTGAGTGTTGTAACAGGAATGTAGGTGATTTATGTCCTTTATGGATTAAAACCAGACTCTGCATCAACTGTGTAAATTTTCCATGGGAGTTTTGCCATGGATCCCCCTACGGCATGCCACAGTCCAGGTGTTCGTCCCCTTGAAACAACTTTGCCATCACTATTGTGGCCAGAAAGAGTCCCTGTGGGTTTTAAAATTCGCCTGTCCATTGAAGTCTGTGGCGGAGCCAACCTCGCCACCAGGCACTGGAGAAGCCTGGTTGCTCGCCTGCTCCTTTTGGACTATGGCCCTGCAGTTCAAACCATATTCCCTGCAGAAAGGCTTATTCGTGCCTTTCTGCCGGGGTGTTCGGTAGATTCAATCTACCGAACAAACTACCGAATGCACGACCACCCGGGAGCTGGAGTTTGCCACCAATTGGCCGCCCTGAAGCTGTGGTTAACCGCAGCTTAATTGACGAACGCTGGGTGGCCTTTGTTCGTCAAACGAACACGTGGCGGCGGCCATTTTGAAACTCCCGAACAGCAGTGTTTTGCCGTCGAGTGTCTGGAACTAAAACCGGACACTCGACTAAGCAAACACCGCTGAGACCTCCAGACTTCCATAGGTTTGTGCCGAAACTACCGAACGGGCCGCCGTTTGGTAGAAAGACTCGTACGGACAAGGGGACTCCAATAAAGGCAGGCAAGAACCATTTCATTCGGTACTTTCAGCCATTTATACCCAGGAACAGAGACCGACCGCAGGGCCAAAGCTTATGGAACTATTTGCGGTCATATCTTGCAACCTCCATAACTCCGGAAACCCTGGTCCGATATGGGTGATCTTTGCGTATGTTACTCACCCAAATCAGGGCTAGCAGGGGATCCCCTATTTAGGAGTGTACCCCAGGTATTTGGGGTGTTACGGTTGCCTCCAGGCTGGCTGGAAGTTGGACCGTAGAAAAGGATGCTCCTAGCGCTCACCAAAGGACCATCAGCACCGCAGCCACCATAAGCACTGCAGACTCCACGAACCACCGCTGCTGGGCTGGTATCTCGCCATCTGCTCTGCGCCCTGGACCTACGACCAGGCTCCAGGTTCCAATAGGCGAACCTCTTCCTTCTGTCGAGCGAAGCAGGATCAGGAACCAGAGCTCTTACAAGGGCTCAGTAGCTAAGGGAGTATGAAGAGCATAGCAATCCCTGTAGTGATTATAGCTGTCCCCTACAAACATGAGTCGAGGCTGCAAGTTAGAGGGTCAGAAGAGGTCTGAGATGCTGGAACACCCCGCCTGGCTTTTATTGAGGTTACATGCAAATAGGACACTCCCAGGGGGAGGCATAAAATCACCAATCACACATCTGGTGCAACCCACACATTCCCTCCCCTCAGATAAACAGTTAAACCAATTATTACATACAATAAAAATACAGTTTTTACACACACACTGTAACTTTAAAACCATACATCCAATTTCAATAAAAGTTACATATTCAGACTCAGCATACATCAAACATAAACACTTCCAAAAATCAGCCAAATCCCTCCAGTGGATCAAAAGTTAGCTGGAAGTCCTTTATGACCGACCGCAAGCACAATTTCCTGCCCAAAACAGTTCCATAGATTTGGGCTGTGCGGTCGGTCAATTTCATGCGAAAAAACGACGAAAAAAAGTCCCATTTCGAACGGAGTCTCTGGAGCTGCAAGTTCCGTATGGGAGAAGGTAAGGGTCAGCGGTGTTCGGCAGAATGTGTAGCCGATTTTAGTTCCACAGAATCTTTAGCATACACCGCTGACCGCATTCGAGTAAACCAAGATGGCCGCCGCCACGTGCAATTAACCGGCAGTAACCTCACAGCCTGGGAGGTAAATTGCCTGCACAGTTTAGCTTCTGGGTGGTCCGCCTGTGTGGTACTCGGTTCAGTAAGCCCTATTTACTGAACCAAGTGGGGGAAAGCCAGGAACAAGTTATTTTACAGGTCTGGGGACATAGTCTTAAAGGGGCATTGTTCAGCAAAGTCACAATATGTCCCCAGACATATTTTTATACACACCAATAAAAGTTAATACATTTTCAGGGGCACAATCTTCCAGGGGCCATAGTCATGAGGCAGGAGGCTGGCAAATAGGCTTCTCCACAATCCAGGGAAGCAGGGCAATTTTTTCATTTAAAGGGCCAGTTACAAATAGCCATTTGTAACATGGGGTACATCCAGAAAGTGGGGAAGTAATGGACATGGCTAAGAGGATTATGTGTCATGCTGAGGGGAGGAGATGTGTGGGAGGTAACGCATGTGTGATTGGTGTACTGTAAATCCCTCCCTTGCATGGGAGAATCCTTTATAAGCCAGTTGTGTTAATAAACGTGTGTCCTTGTTTTAACCCTCAAGCTGAAGGGTCGTCTCATTCTTGTGGGGAATTTGATTGTATGTCGATTGCCAGGAGTGTAACCCTTTCGTATGGTTTTCCTGTTCAGCTGCTTCCAGTGTTCGTGTGCCTCTTGTTCGGGAGTTGGTGAATTCGTGCAGTTTACAGTTCGGGAGATTGGTGATTGCAGTAGCTGCTTGTCTGGCTGAAAGGGGATTATCGCCTAAACGTTTTTTATCCTCTGGTGAGCGAAACGGTCCGTTACAAAGTCTATGGCGGTTCGCGAACATTTGTGGAACCTAAAAAAAATGTTATGTTCGCAAAATCACTACTTGCCAGCCTCTTGCCCTGTGACTATAGCCCCTGGATTATATTGCCCTTTAAAAACACTATTTGGGCATATTGGATTTTAAAGGCACTGTTTCTGCCCCTTGGACTTTTAACTAGAACAGATTCAAACATGTGGCAGGCATTTTAAATTGTCCAGGAATGTTTTGCCGTTGAGTGTATGGAACTGTTTTGGACATGGGACCATGTGCACGGTGGGGCAAAAATAAGACTTCCAGGAAATTCCTGAACCCCTGAACCGATCTGGGTGATTTTTGGATATGTTGTTCACCCAGATCGGGGCTATGTTAGGATATGTGGTATTTTGGGGTACTTTTTGGGGTTTGTAAAAATGTATGTATTTTCTGTTAGAGTTAATTGAGTTAGTCCATTGTCTTAGTTAATTGTATCACAGGCAGAGGGGAGGGCTTGTGTGCTGTTTGTGGTAGTGTCGGACATTGTTGTATTGTTCTGATTGGTTTGTGTCCATTGTGTTCCTGTGTTCCATCAGGTCCAGAGGGTGTGCCACTGGCCTGAGGAATTGTATAAATTATGAGTGCTGGCTTGCATTAACCCCTTAAGGACCAAACTTCTGGAATAAAAGGGAATTATGACATGTCACACACGTCATGTGTCCTTAAGGGGTTAAAGAGACCTGTTCTACCCTTCATGAAGTCTTGGCTCATGTTTGGTGGATTGTAGAAATGCTATAATCACTATACTCCCCAGAGTATAATCACTAGCTCTGGTAAGAGCTGTTCCTGTTCCTGTTTTGCTCTCTGGACTAAGGAGAGGTTCACCCACTGGAAGCTGGAGCCCGGTCTTGGGTCAAGAAAGTGGAGGATGGCGAAACCCCAACCAAGCTGCGGCGGTTCGTGGGATTTGCGGTGCTTATGGTGTCTGGTGGAGTGCTTGGAGCCCTCGGTATCAGGGTGCCAGATGTTCTGTTACACTCAGACACTGGAATCCGGAACTATATAACAAAGACATTGTTAATCCACTAATATATTACTCAGACACTGGACTCCGGTACTATATAATGTAGACATTGGACTCCATGATTATATTACTCAGACACTGGACTCCGGTACTATATAACGTAAACATTGGACTCCATTATTATATTACTCAGACACTGGACTCCGGTACTATATAACGTAAACATTGGACTCCATTATTATATTACTCAGACACTGGACTCCATTCTATACAATGTAGACATTGGACTCCATTATTATATTACTCAGACACTGGACTCCATTCTATACAATGGACTCCATTATTATATTACTCAGACACTGGACTCCGGTACTATATACCATAGACATTGGACTCCATTATTATATTACTCAGACACTGGACTCCGGTACTATATAACGTAAACATTGGACTCCATTATTATATTACTCAGACACTGGACTCCATTCTATACAATGTAGACATTGGACTCCATTATTATATTATTCAGACACTGGACTCCGGTACTATAAAGCATAGACATTGGACTCCATTATTATATTACTCAGACACTGGGCTTCGGTACTATATATCATAGATATCGGACTCCATTATTATATTACTCAGACACTGGACTCCGGTACTATATACCATAGACATTGGACTCCATTATTATATTACTCAGACACTGGACTCCGGTACTATATAGCATAGACATTGGACTCCATTATTATATTACTCAGACACTGGGCTTCGGTACTATATACCATAGACATTGGACTCCATTATTATATTACTCAGACACTGGACTCCGGTACTATATACCATAGACATTGGACTCCATTATTATATTACTCAGACACTGGACTCCGGTACTATATACCATATGTAAGGAAACCAAGTTTAACCAAACCGAGTTCGGTAGTTTCCTCCCGGACGGTCAGAGCCTAAGGTAGCGAGAGTCCGGTTCGGTAGTCCCAGGAACGGAATCTCTACGGAATATAACAGCTGCATAAGATAATTCCCTTGTTACAGCATACGAATTCCAAAATAACAGTCAGAGTCCAGATTCAGGATACAAGCAGAACTAACGTTTATTCACACACATGGCTTTTTATGCAGGTCCCCATGCAAGGGGACATCCCACAGGGAGGAGTAATATTTATCCAATCCTGGACAGTAAAAATATAAAACACACCTAATACAAACAGGCAGTTCCCTCCCCTAGTCCTGGAGATAATCAGGTCTGATATAGTGCCAACCTAATTATCTCCAGGCTGAAAATTCACCATTTTCCCCAACTTCTGGAACACCCCTTTATACCTGGGGTATCCCCACAAATACTATATCCCCTGATAGCCCCGATCCGGGTGACCAACATATCCAAATTTCACCCGGATCGGTTCAGGGGTTCGCAAAAAGTATGGAAGTCCTCTGTGACCGGTCCACTGGGGGCGGACTGCCCAAAATAGTTCCAGAGGTTTGTGTGGTTTTGCCGGTCACTTCAGAAAAAGGGAAGAAATGCATAAAAGTACCGAATGAATTCCCCTGGCTCCTAGCAGCGATTGTTCCCCTCATTCGTGTGCATATTTGTACCGAATAGCGCTCTCCTAGCTAATCGGTATCACTAGTTCCAGCGTTCGCATGATGGAGACCGGTGTTTGGGGAAGTCGAGTGTCCGATTTTAGTTCCAGACACTCGACGACCAAGTCCCGCTGCCTTTGTTTGGCGAAAAAAAAGATGGCCGCGGTTTTCTCTGCCACGTGGCGTTCGACAGTACGAACGCTGACCGCACACATAGAGGGTGAAAGTGATGCCGGCTTTGAAGTTAAGTGAGCCAGGGGTGGTCTCGGTTCGGCAGTCCCATCTGCCGAATGAAAAGTACACAAAAAACAAGAACTATGCAACAAAATATCGAATAATATAGTCATTTCTTCACACTGCTCCCCTATAAGTTCATAGGTCGGCATACCCGCCTAGACCCTGTCGGGTTGGCTTGGGGATGTCCGAGAAAAGTAGCGGTTTAGGAGTCCAGTTCGGTCTGGCGTGACAGGCCATCCGCATTACCATTTTGTTTTCCGGGCCGGTACTGCATAGTAAAATTATAAGGTTGAAGGGCTAGGCTCCACCGTAATAGCCTGGGATTGTCTCCAGCTACCCGGTTAAGCCATACCAGGGGGTTGTGGTCCGTCATAAGGGTAAATGCCCGCCCATACAAATAGGGCTGTAGCTTCTTGAGTGCCCACACGAGGGCCAAGCATTCTTTTTCTACGGTGGCATAGCTGACCTCTCGGGGTAACAGTTTACGGCTGAGGTATGCCACCGGGTGGTCCATGCCGTCTGTGCCCACTTGGCTTAGCACGGCTCCCAGTCCGAACATGGAGGCATCTGTGTGTACAAGAAATTGTTTAGTGTAGTCAGGTGCTGCCAACACAGGAGCCTCACTCAATGCCGCTTTAAGCTTCTGGAAAGCGTCCGTGCACTCTGGGGTCCAGGAAACCTGTTTGGGGAGGGCCTTTTTGGTAAGGTCGGTGAGGGGTTTGGCCAGGGCGCTATACTCTGGGACAAACTTTCTATAATAACCGGCCGTCCCTAAGAAAGCTAGTACCTGGGTTTTGGTCCTAGGTTGGGGCCAGTTCGCTATGGCCTCTACCTTCGCTGGCTCTGGACGCTGTCTACCGGAGCCCACCCTGTGGCCGAGATACTGTACCTCGGCCAGACCTACGTGACATTTGTCGGGTTTTAACGTGAGCCCGGCGAGGTGGATTCGTTGGAGTACCCTGGACACATGGCCCAGATGGTCTCCCCATGTGCGGCTGTAGACGGCAATATCGTCTAGATACGCGCATGCGAAGTCCTGAAACCCCTCCAGGAGCCTATCGGCCATCCTCTGAAAGGTAGCCGGAGCATTCTTCATCCCAAAGGGCATAACCTTGAATTGGTATAGCCCGAA
Source organism: Pelobates fuscus (assembly GCF_036172605.1). NCBI lineage: Eukaryota > Metazoa > Chordata > Amphibia > Anura > Pelobatidae > Pelobates > Pelobates fuscus. The sequence continues at coordinate 3,062,954 of NC_086319.1, read as the reverse complement.
AGGGGTGACGAATGCCGACTTGGGGACGGCCGCAGGCTCCAAGGGGATCTGCCAATAACCTTTGCACAGGTCCAGGGTAGTCAAGTAGTTCCCCCCCGCCATACGGTCTAAGAGCTCATCTATTCTGGGCATGGGGTAGGCGTCTGTTATGGTACGGTCGTTAAGCCTCCTATAGTCTACACAGAAGCGCGTGGTACCGTCGCGCTTCGGTACTAGGACTACCGGGGAGGCCCAAGGACTTTGCGAGGGTTCTATTACCCCTAACTGTAACATATCCCTTAACTCGGTGAGCATACTCTCACGCACTGCTTCCGGGATCCGATAGGGTTGTTGCCGCAGTGGCGTCTCTCCCTGGGTTTCTACGCGGTGTACCGCAGCGGAGGTATAGCCTGGGGTGGCTGAAAACATCTCTTGATATCTTTGCAGCAGTTGCGTGGCCTCACCTTTCTCCAGGGGGTTTAAATTTTGACCCAAGCTTACTTGGTCAATGGTACAGGGAGCGGTGTCTAGTAAATCGGGAAGGGGTAGTCCCTCACTATCTTCTGTGGCGGGCGCACACACGGCGCCCACATCCTCTGTTCTCTCAAAGTATGGTTTGAGCATATTCACATGGAAGGCTTTGGTCAGCCTTTCATCTGAGCATTTGCTCACGATGTAGGTGGTCTCGCTAACCCGTTCTACTACCTTAAATGGTCCCTGCCATGCGGCTTGTAGCTTATCCTTTTTAACTGGCCTCAACGCTAACACCTTCTGCCCCAATTCTAGTACTCTATCTTGGGCTCCCCTATCGTACCATTTCCTCTGGTCCTCCTGGGCCGTCTGCAGGTTCTCCCGAACCGATGCGGTGAGCGCCCGCAGACGGTCCCGGAACTCCAGAACATACTGGACGATAGGGACTCCCCACTCGTCTGTATTGCCCTCCCAGTGCTCCCGTACGAGCTCCAGTGGGCCCCGAACTTTTCTCCCATACAGGAGTTCGAAGGGGGAAAACCCAGTGGAGGCCTGGGGCACCTCACGGTAGGCAAACAGAAGGTGGGGGAGGAATTTTTCCCAGTTCTTGTGGGACTCCGTAAAGGTTTTTAGCATCTGTTTTAGCGTGCCATTGAAACGTTCACAGAGCCCGTTAGTCTGGGGATGGTACGGGGCGCTGAACAGGGGTTTCACTCCACAGCTCTGCCACAATTGTTGTGTCAGGGTAGCCGTGAACTGAGTTCCCCGATCGGATAGGATCTCTTGTGGGAAACCTACTCGGGTGAAAATCTGAATAAGGGCTTCGGCCACGGTCTCGGCCTCTATATTGGTGAGGGCGACTGCCTCCGGGTACCTAGTGGCGTAGTCGACCACGGTTAGTATGAACTTTTTGCCCGACTGGCTGGGTCGGCTGAGGGGTCCTATTAAATCTACCGCTACTCGGTGAAAGGGCTGTTCTATAATGGGCAATGGGTGAAGTTTGGCCTTCCGAAGATCTCCCCTTTTTCCCACCCTTTGGCAGACGTCGCACGTCCTGCAATAATACTTGAGGTCCTGGGTGACCCTGGGCCAGAAGAAGGTTTGGGTTAACCTGTCTCTTGTCTTTTTAACCCCTAAATGTCCTGCTAGGGGAATGTCATGACTGAGTTTTAACAACTCAGCCCGGAATTTACGGGGTACAATTAATTGTCTTTTGATGACCTGGGTGGCCCCCTGTCCCACCCCCTCGGTCACTCTATATAGTAACCCCTTATACCACTCAAACTTTTCGTGCGGGTTGTTCCCTGGGGTAACGGCCGCTGCCTTCCTATAACCCTCTAATGTGGGGTCGGTACGCTGCTCTTGTTCAAACCCCTGGGGGGTATCCCAGAAAGGGAAGGTAGGATCGGGTAAGGGGGGTATTTCGACTCTTACCTGGTTTTCCTCAGAGTGCAGCGGAGCTTCCAGTCTGGCTTGAGCTCGGGTGGTAACTGGGTATGCCTCAGCAGGGGGGTCTCGGGCCAGTTGGGAGGTCAAGCATCCTACATCATTCCCCAACAAAACCTCGGCGGGTAGTTCTTGCATAATCCCCACCTCCAGCTGTTTGGACCCGGAACCCCAATCAACAAGGATATTAGCGGTGGGCAGTTTGTGAATAGCGCCCCCAGCCACCCTCACAGCGACTGTGCGTCCGGTGCGAGCTTGCGCTCTGATCGTGTGAGGTTGCACCACAGTCAAAGTAGCCCCAGAGTCTCTCAGAGCCCGGGCCCCCACGCCATCTACGGTAATCCATTGGCGGTGGTGGTCCCGGTTGTCACCCCCAGCTTGAACTGGGTTGACCTCGTGCAATACACTCCACTGTTCTTCTTGGTTAGGAACACCGGTTGTGCCTTCCTGTTGCACACAATGAGCAGCTGCCCTGGGTTGTTGTGGGGGTTGCCTTTCCCAGCTTCCCCGGTTTAAGCGAGGGCACTGATTCTTGTAATGTCCTGGTTGTTTGCAATAATGACACACTGCAGGGGGACGTGGTGTGTTTGCTGGGTTCGGTGAAGGGTTACTCATGGCGGGTCTAGGAGGGGTAGGGGTTGTTGGAGCCTGGTAGTTAGGCTTAAAAGGTGGTCTGCTCACCCCTTGCTCCTTCCTCCTATTATCCTGATACTCATCCGCTAACCTGGCGGCTTCCTCCACAGTTTTTGGTTTTCTATCTTTAACCCAGTCTTTTATGTCCTCTGCAGCGTGATTAAAAAATTGCTCCAGTAACATAAGTTGCAAAGCATCCTCCAGGGTGGTTGCTTGGCAGCCCTTCATCCAATTGCGGGCCGCCCGTTGTAGCCGAAACGCCCATTCCGTATGGGAATCTCTCCCAGTCTTTCTCAGATCTCTAAACTTTTTCCGGTATGCCTCCGGAGTTACAGCATATCTGGCCAACAAAATGTCTTTTATTTTTTCATAATTATGTATGTCCCCCTCAGGTACGGCTCGCAGCGCCTCGGCTGCTCTACCTGACAATTTACTGCTAATGACTGCAGCCCATTTCGTGGAGTCTAATCCCTCCAGTGCACATTGGCGTTCAAAGTCTTGCAAGTAACTGTCAATTTCCATCTCATTGTCATTGAAAGATTTAAAGGCTGCATAGTTTACCTTCTTTGGGATTTCCCCAGTACTTCCCGGGGAGTGTAGTAAATCCCCCTGTGACGGTCTGTCCCGGTCCTCTCGCTCTTTTTGCGATTGTCTGGCTTGTGCCATGACCTGCAGAACCGCCTCTGTAGCTGGGTTGGGTCCCAACAGACTGAGCATCCATCGGATGTCCTTTTGCATCGCATTTTCTTCCTCTTGATCCATTTCTGTGTTGCTGGTATTATCGCTCTGCATTAATTCTGCAATTAACGTGGCTTTTGTCTTGTTACTTGCCACTCTGCCTCGAGCTTCCAGTAAATCCTTTAGTGTGGTTCTTTTAAGTAGCTGGTACTGCTGAGCCATTCATTCCCTTGCTTGGTTTGCAATGTCCATTCGGGATTCGAATCCCTCCGCTTGCCACCAGTTGTAAGGAAACCAAGTTTAACCAAACCGAGTTCGGTAGTTTCCTCCCGGACGGTCAGAGCCTAAGGTAGCGAGAGTCCGGTTCGGTAGTCCCAGGAACGGAATCTCTACGGAATATAACAGCTGCATAAGATAATTCCCTTGTTACAGCATACGAATTCCAAAATAACAGTCAGAGTCCAGATTCAGGATACAAGCAGAACTAACGTTTATTCACACACATGGCTTTTTATGCAGGTCCCCATGCAAGGGGACATCCCACAGGGAGGAGTAATATTTATCCAATCCTGGACAGTAAAAATATAAAACACACCTAATACAAACAGGCAGTTCCCTCCCCTAGTCCTGGAGATAATCAGGTCTGATATAGTGCCAACCTAATTATCTCCAGGCTGAAAATTCACCATTTTCCCCAACTTCTGGAACACCCCTTTATACCTGGGGTATCCCCACAAATACTATATCCCCTGATAGCCCCGATCCGGGTGACCAACATATCCAAATTTCACCCGGATCGGTTCAGGGGTTCGCAAAAAGTATGGAAGTCCTCTGTGACCGGTCCACTGGGGGCGGACTGCCCAAAATAGTTCCAGAGGTTTGTGTGGTTTTGCCGGTCACTTCAGAAAAAGGGAAGAAATGCATAAAAGTACCGAATGAATTCCCCTGGCTCCTAGCAGCGATTGTTCCCCTCATTCGTGTGCATATTTGTACCGAATAGCACTCTCCTAGCTAATCGGTATCACTAGTTCCAGCGTTCGCATGATGGAGACCGGTGTTTGGGGAAGTCGAGTGTCCGATTTTAGTTCCAGACACTCGACGACCAAGTCCCGCTGCCTTTGTTTGGCGAAAAAAAAGATGGCCGCGGTTTTCTCTGCCACGTGGCGTTCGACAGTACGAACGCTGACCGCACACATAGAGGGTGAAAGTGATGCCGGCTTTGAAGTTAAGTGAGCCAGGGGTGGTCTCGGTTCGGCAGTCCCATCTGCCGAATGAAAAGTACACAAAAAACAAGAACTATGCAACAAAATATCGAATAATATAGTCATTTCTTCACACCATAGACATTGGACTCCATTATTATATTACTCAGACACTGGACTCTGGTGCTATATAACGTAAACATTGGACTCCGTTATTATATTACTCAGACACTGGACTCCGATACTATATAACGTAAACATTGGACTCCATTATTATATTACTCAGACACTGGACTCCATTCTATACAATGCAGACATTGGACTCCATTATTATATTACTCAGACACTGGACTCCGGTACTATATACCATAGACATCGGACTCCATTATTATAGTACTCAGACACTGGACTCCATTCTATACAATGTAGACATTGGACTCCATTATTGTATTACTCAGACACTGGACTCCGGTACTATATAACATAGACATTGGACTCCATTATTATATTACTCAGACACTGGACTCCATTCTATACAATGTAGACATTGGACTCCATTATTATAGTACTCAGACATTGGACTCCGGTACTATATACCATAGACATTGGACTCCATTATTATATTACTCAGACACTGGACTCCGGTACTATATAATGTAGACATTGGACTCCATTATTATATTACTCAGACACTGGACTCCGGTACCATATACCATAGACATTGGACTCCATTATTATATTACTCAGACACTGGACTCCGGTACTATATAACATAGACATTGGACTCCATTATTGTATTACTCAGACACTGGACTCCGGTACTATATAACATAGACATTGGACTCCATTATTATATTACTCAGACACTGGACTCTGGTGCTATATAACGTAAACATTGGACTCCGTTATTATATTACTCAGACACTGGACTCCGATACTATATAACGTAAACATTGGACTCCATTATTATATTACTCAGACACTGGACTCCATTCTATACAATGCAGACATTGGACTCCATTATTATATTACTCAGACACTGGACTCCGGTACTATATACCATAGACATTGGACTCCATTATTATATTACTCAGACACTGGACTCCGGTACTATATACCATAGACATCGGACTCCATTATTATATTACTCAGACACTGGACTCCGGTACTATATACCATAGACATCGGACTCCATTATTATATTACTCAGACACTGGACTCCATTCTATACAATGTAGACATTGGACTCCATTATTATATTACTCAGACACTGGACTCCGGTACTATACAATGTAGACATTGGACTCCATTATTATATTACTCAGACACTGGACTCCAGTACTATATACCATAGACATTGGACTCCATTATTATATTACTCAGACACTGGACTCCGGTACTATATACCATAGACATTGGACTCCATTATTATATTACTCAGACACTGGGCTTCGGTACTATATGACATAGTTACTGGACTTCATTAGATCTCTCACCTTTCTTCTTCCCCTTACAATACTTCCCCTAACCTTACTCCCTCTGCTGTTTTATGTTCATTCGCACCTGCTACAGTGGAAGAGGTTTCTGCTCTGCTGCATCCTCCCTCTTTTAAGACCGGCCGCGGCGGGCCGGCCCTTTAAATGCTGCAGCCGCCGAGCGCTCTGTAAAGAGCGCTCAGACGGCTGCAGCAGCTTTTCCCTCCCTCCCCTCCCCTGTAGCGTGGCCGAGCTGGTCTCCGGTTCGCGGTCCTGGCCAGAGTGATGGGAAGGTGCACACTGAGTGTGCACTTCCTGTCAGTCCGGCCGGTTACAGGAAACAGAAACTCCTGTTCCGCGCAGAGTTTCTGTTTCCTGTAACCGGCCGGACTGACAGGAAGTGCACACTGAGCGTGCATTTCCTATCACTACGGCCGGGCACCGCGGACCAGAAAGCAGCTCGGCCACGCTACAGGGGAGGGGGTAAGAAGAAGGGAGGGGGGGTAAGAAGGGAGGTGGGGTAAGAAGAAGGGAGGGGGGGTAAGAAGAGGGAAGGGGGGAATAAGAAGAGGGAAGGGGGGAATAAGAAGAGGGGAGGGGGGATAAGAAGAGGGGAGGGGGGAATAAGAAGAGGGGAGGGGGGAATAAGAAGAGGGGAGGGGGGAATAAGAAGAGGGGAGGGGGGAATAAGAAGAGGGAAGAGGGGGGAATAAGAAGAGGGGAGAGGGGGGAATAAGAAGAGGGGAGAGGGGGGGAATAAGAAGAGGGGAGAGGGGGGGAATAAGAAGGGGGGATAAGAAGAGGGGGGATAAGAAGAGGGGAGGGGGAGTAAGAAGAGGGGAGGGGGGAGTAAGAGGGGAGGTGGGGGGAATAAGAAGAGGGGAGGGGGGAATAAGAAGAGGGGGGAATAAGAAGAGGGGAGGTGGGGGAATAAGAAGAGGGGAGGGGGGAATAAGAAGAGGGGGAGTAAGAAGAGGGGGAGAGTGAGGGGGAGTAAGAGGGGAGGGGGGAGTAAGAGGAGGGGAGGGGGAGAGTAAGAAGAGGGGGAGAGTGAGGGGGGAGTAAGAGGGGAGGGGGGATTAAGAAGAGGGGAGGGGGATAGTAAGAAGAGGGAGGGGGAGTAAGGAGAGGGAGGGGGGGAGTAAGAAGAGGGAGGGGGGGAGTAAGAAGAGGGGAGGGGGGAGTAAGAAGAGGGGAGGGGGGAGTAAGAAGAGGGGAGGGGGGAGTAAGAAGAGGGGAGGGGGAGAGAAAGAGGGGAGGGGGAGTTAGAGGGGAGGGGGGAGTAAGAGGGGAGGGGGGACTAAGAAGAGGGGAGGGGGGAGAGTAAGAAGAGGGAGGGGGGAGTAAGGAGAGGGAGGGGGGAGTAAGAAGAGGGAGGGGGAGTAAGAAGAGGGGAGGGGGAGAGAAAGAGGGGAGGGGGGAGTTAGAGGGGAGGGGGGAGTAAGAGGGGAGGGGGGTAAGAAGAGAGGGAGGGGGGAGTAAGAGGGGAGGGGGTAAGAAGAGAGGGAGAGGGGAGGAAGAAGAAGAGAGGGATGGGGAGTAAGAAGAGAGGGAGGGGGAGTAAGAAGTGAGGGATGGGGAGTAAGAAGAGGGAGAGGGGGAGGGGGGAGTAAGAAGAGGGGGCAGTAAGAAGGAGGGGAGATAAGAAAAAGGGGGGAAGAAGATGGGGAGGGGGAATAAGAAGAGGGGGAGGGGGAGTAAGAAGGAGGTGAGATAAGAAGGAGGGGAGATAAGAAAAAGAGGGGGGGAGAGGAGGGGGAGTAAGAAGAGGGAGAGGGGGAGTAAGAAGGAGGGGATGTGAAGAAAAGAGACCTCAGCTAACCTTTTCTTCTATGTTTTGTGTTTAATTCCCCTTTTTCTGCCAACAGTAGCTTATCCGTTCGGCAGTTTGCATCACCGAACCACGACCTCCCTCCTTGCTTGTTGTGATCTGAGCACCGACAATTAAGTGTTCCCTGGGTGGCCGTTGTTTGTATAGCCGCACGCCACGAGGAAAAGAAAACGGCGGCCATCTTGTCCGCACGAGGCGAGTCAGCGGGACTTGGTCGTCGAGTGTCTGGAACTAAAATCGGACACTCGACCGTGCGAAGTACCGCTGAAAACTACCGGACGGCCGGTTCTCCCACTTGCCGAACACCCAGAAGAGCGGCATTCGGTAGTTATATCCGTATGGACCAGGGGAACAATCGCTCCTATGAGCCAGGAGGGTATTTTCGGGACTTTTGACAGTTTTCGCCCTTTTCCCCAATTGACCGACCCCACACACTGAATTCGTGGAACTGTTTTGGGCAGGAGCCTCGTGTGTGGTCGGTAAACTAAGACTTCCACACTTTTTAAGAACCCCTGAACCGATCTGGGTGAAATTTGGATATGTTTGCCTCCCAGATCGGGGCTATCAGGGAATATGTATTTTGTGGGGATACCTTGTGGGGAAAGGGGTGTTCCAATGTTTGGGTAAAATGTGTGCCCTCTGCCTGGAGATAATTGATTTAACCTTTAACTTATCTCACTATCTTCCAGGCAGAGGAAGGGGCGTGTAGTAAGAAAATACTGTACAGTGATTGGTAATATGTTTGTTTGTTTTGGGAGGTCCTCTTGCATGAGGACCCCCATAAAAGCCAGCCTGTTTCAATAAAGCTTTAGTTCTGTTACACCCTTCATGAAGTCTTGGCTCATGTTTGGGGAAAGGATACTCTAACTACTGGGAAGGATTGTCGTGAAGCTGTATTCATCTCTACCCCCTGCTGGAACTATGGTCACTTATACTCAGTAGCTGGGAAAGGAACAAGGGACCGCAGTAACATCTCCCCTGCAGGTCCTAACAACTGGTGGCAAGCGACGGGATTGAATGGAACGCAGAAAGACAACTGATGAATGGCCCAGCAGTACGAGAAACTAAAAAAGACGACGCTACAAGATCTACTGGAAGCCCGAGGCCAGGTGGCAAGCAACAAGAGAAAAGCTACCCTCATAGCCGAACTAATGGAGGGCGACCAAACCAGCAGCGTGACGGACGTCAGCCGAGAGGAAGCGGAGTTCCAGCGGAAGGTGATGTGGAGGCTAAATTTATATGGGCCGAACCCACCACCGGAGGCGATAACGCAAATCCTGGCACAAGTGAATGCAGAACGCAGTGCCCTACAGGCCAGCTTGAACCAAGCAGACAACGCATCACTAACAGGATCTATAAATGGAGGACAGCGAAAGAAAATTAACTATGCTGCATTTAAAAGCTTTGCGGACGGAGAAACAGAGATTGACGCATATCTGCAGGATTTCGAACGTCAATGCGCTTTGGAGGGTCTGGAATCAGAGCAATGGGCATCGATCTTAAGCAGCAAGCTCACGGGCCGTGCAGCCGAGGCCTACAGAGCAGTTCCTGACACAGCCATACATGACTATGCCAAGGTAAAGGAAATTCTGCTAGCTAGATATGCTGTGACCCCAGAGACTTACAGAAAGAAATTTCGGGCCTTACGGAAAGGTGGCCGAGACTCCTACACTGAGTGGGCTTTTAGGCTGTATCGAGCGGCCCAAAACTGGATACAAGGCTGCCTAGCCACCACATTGGAAGAGGTACTACAGCTCTTCTTACTTGAACACTTTTTTGAGCACACCCCGACAGACACCAGGGATTGGGTCAGAGACCGAAAGCCGGCTACCATCGAAGCCGCAGCCAAGCTGGCGGACGAGCATCATGAAGGCCGAAAGGGGGAAGCTAGTGGGAACCGTCCTCTGGTAAGGTCCAGTGCTCCACCACCAGGACCTGTGACCAACCCCAGACCACCCACACCCCAACCTGGTTTTGTCCGGAAACCTCCACCGGTATGTCACCAGTGCAATCAGCCCGGGCACTTCAAGATCCATTGTCCTCAGCGGAGCCGAACCAGCTGGGAACGGCCCCCACAAACCCCGAGGGCGGCCGCTCACCACTATCAGCACACCCAGGTGGGCGAGCCAGCACCCGACTCCGAACAGTGGGCTGTCCTACATGAGGTAGACCTAGCCCAAGCTGAAATAGACAATCGAGTCCACCACCGACAGTTGGTCACCGTAGACGGTCAAGAAGCAGAGGGGCTCCGAGACACGGGCGCCACCCTTACACTGGTACAGCCGCATACCGTAGCTGCCAAGGCTCGCACCAACAAGACTGTAGCAGTACGGGTGGCCGGGGGTGCCATCCACAAGATACCCACTGCTCGGGTACAGCTGAATTGGGGCCATGGTGACAGGCCGATGGAAGTAGGCATTATGGCGGGACTACCAGCCGACGTTTTGTTGGGGAATGATTTAGGGTGCCTAACTTCAAAGCTGATACAATCCGAACCTGCCGGAGCCTGCGCAGTGACCACTAGGGCGCAAGCCCGCCGAGCTGGATCAACACACTCCGAGGAACCACAGGTAGGAACTGAAAACCCAGTAGTCGCCCCTACCCCTATCCCCTTCTGGGGTACCCCCCAAGATTTTGGCCAAACCCAACAAACAGACCCCACCTTAGCCGGTTACAGGAAGGCAGTAGGGACACCCAGAGAAGGGAATAACCACGAGGGATTCCAATGGGATAAGGGGTTGCTGTATAGGGTTACCGGGGGAGTGGGGAGGGGGGCAGCACAAGTGATGAAAAGGCAGCTGGTAGTACCCCGGAAATACAGGGCGGAGCTTCTAAGGCTCAGCCATGATATCCCGCTAGCCGGACATCTGGGTATCAAGAAAACTAAGGACCGCCTTACCCAGACGTTCTTCTGGCCAGGAATATCCACCGATGTGCAGTCTTACTGTAGAACCTGTGATACCTGTCAACGAGTAGGGAAAAGGGGGGATCACCCTAGGGCCAAATTAAGACCCCTACCTATAATTGACGAGCCATTCTACCGGGTAGCAGTAGACCTGGTGGGGCCTCTCAACAAACCCAGCTCCTCCGGAAAGCGCTACATACTCACGGTGGTGGACTATGCCACCAGATACCCTGAGGCGGTGGCGCTCTCCAACATTGAGGCGGAGACAGTGGCAGAGGCCCTAGTTAAGATCTTTTCCCGAGTAGGGTTCCCCCGGGAAATACTTTCCGACCAAGGGACCCAGTTCACGGCAACTGTAACGCAACAGTTGTGGCAGAGCTGCGGGGTTAAACCTTTATTCAGCTCCCCCTATCACCCACAGACCAATGGTCTCTGTGAACGATTTAACGGCACGCTTAAGCAAATGCTCACGGCGTTCACAGAGTCCTACGGTCAATGGGAGAAGTTTCTACCTCACCTCCTGTTTGCCTACCGGGAAGTGCCTCAGGCGTCCACTGGGTTCTCCCCCTTCGAACTCCTCTACGGGAGAAAAGTTCGGGGACCCCTGAACCTCATACGAGAGCACTGGGAGGGCAGCACAGGGGAGGAGGGAGTCCCAGTCCTGCCATACGTGCTGGAGTTTCGGGACCGCCTGCAAGCTCTCACCGAGTCCGTTCGGGAGAACTTGCGGGCGGCCCAGAAACGCCAGAAACAATGGTATGACCACGGGGCAAGAGATAGGAACCTGGACATAGGGCAAAGGGTGTTAGCCCTCAGACCATCCAAAAAGAACAAGCTCCAGGCAGCCTGGCAGGGGCTATTTAAAATAGTCGAGAAGATTAGTGACACCACGTATATCGTGGCCAAATGTTCGGATGAAAGAGTAAGACGGGCCTTTCATGTCAACATGTTGAAGCCCTATCACGGACGCTCGGAAGATGTGGCTGCCATATGCGCCCCATCTACAGACGACAGTGAGGGACTCCCCTTACCAGACCTACTAGCGGCTAACCCCGGGACGGTAGAACAAGTGGGGTTAGGAGACAAGCTAGACCCCCCCCAGCAGGCAGACGCTAAGCACCTGCTCCAGGAATACGGTGGGCTATTCTCCTCTCTACCCGGATACACGTCCGCCGCAGTACACCGGGTAGAGACCCAGGGGGAAAACCCCTTGAGACAACAGCCCTATCGTATACCAGCAGCAGTACGCACGAGCATGTGGAAGGAACTCCAGGAAATGCTCGAACTAGGGGTTATTGAGGCTTCCCAAAGTCCCTGGGCGTCTCCGGTAGTGTTAGTACCAAAGCGAGACGGCACCACTCGTTTCTGTATTGACTACCGGAAACTAAATGACAGGACAATCACAGATGCCTACCCTATGCCGCGGATCGACGAATTGCTCGATCGCATGGCTAGTGGACACTTCCTGACTACTTTAGATCTGTGTAAAGGCTATTGGCAAATTCCCCTAGACCCGGCTGCCATCCCTAAGTCAGCCTTCGTCACCCCATTCGGGCTATACCAATTTAAGGTTATGCCGTTTGGGATGAAGAATGCCCCGGCTACATTTCAGCGGATGGCGGACCGACTTCTGGAAGGAATGCAGGACTTCGCATGTGCTTACTTGGATGACATCGCCATCTACAGCGGCACATGGGAAGCTCACCTGGGGCACTTGGCTTTGGTATTCCACAAATTACAGGAAGCCGGCCTTACCCTGAAACCCGAGAAGTGCCATGTGGGCATGGCAGAAGTCCAGTATTTGGGGCATCGGGTAGGTTCGGGTAAACAGAGGCCCGAGCCCGCCAAAATAGAGGCCATAGCAAATTGGCCCCAACCCCGCACTAAGACTCAGGTCCTAGCTTTCTTAGGCACAGCAGGGTACTATCGCAAGTTTGTCCCCGAGTATAGCACTCTAGCCAAGCCCCTCACCGATCTAACCAAAAAAGCCCTACCCAAGCAGGTATTGTGGTCCCCGGAGTGTGCAGCAGCGTTTCAAAGTCTCAAAGCAGCTCTGAGCAAAGCTCCAGTATTGGCGGCCCCAGACCCTAATAAGACATTTCTCGTTCACACAGATGCCTCTATGTTTGGGCTGGGAGCCGTGCTGAGCCAGGTGGGGGAAGATGGCATGGAACACCCGGTGGCATACCTCAGTCGGAAGTTACTACCTCGGGAGGTCAGCTATGCCACCGTAGAAAAGGAATGCTTGGCGTTGGTATGGGCCTTAAAGAAGCTTCAACCCTACCTCTACGGCCGAGCTTTTACGCTACTAACTGATCACAACCCTCTCATTTGGCTCAACCGAGTCTCGGGAGACAATCCCCGGTTGTTACGCTGGAGTTTAGCGTTGCAACCATACAATTTTACACTGCAGTACCGTCCGGGCAAACAGAACGGTAATGCGGATGGACTTTCCCGTCAGACAGACTTGGACTCTTAATGCTACCACCCGGACATCCCCTAGCCAACCCGGCAGGGTCTAGGCGGGTATGCCGACCCATGGAACTAAGGGGGAGTAATGTGAAGAAAAGAGACCTCAGCTAACCTTTTCTTCTATGTTTTGTGTTTAATTCCCCTTTTTCTGCCAACAGTAGCTTATCCGTTCGGCAGTTTGCATCACCGAACCACGACCTCCCTCCTTGCTTGTTGTGATCTGAGCACCGACAATTAAGTGTTCCCTGGGTGGCCGTTGTTTGTATAGCCGCACGCCACGAGGAAAAGAAAACGGCGGCCATCTTGTCCGCACGAGGCGAGTCAGCGGGACTTGGTCGTCGAGTGTCTGGAACTAAAATCGGACACTCGACCGTGCGAAGTACCGCTGAAAACTACCGGACGGCCGGTTCTCCCACTTGCCGAACACCCAGAAGAGCGGCATTCGGTAGTTATATCCGTATGGACCAGGGGAACAATCGCTCCTATGAGCCAGGAGGGTATTTTCGGGACTTTTGACAGTTTTCGCCCTTTTCCCCAATTGACCGACCCCACACACTGAATTCGTGGAACTGTTTTGGGCAGGAGCCTCGTGTGTGGTCGGTAAACTAAGACTTCCACACTTTTTAAGAACCCCTGAACCGATCTGGGTGAAATTTGGATATGTTTGCCTCCCAGATCGGGGCTATCAGGGAATATGTATTTTGTGGGGATACCTTGTGGGGAAAGGGGTGTTCCAATGTTTGGGTAAAATGTGTGCCCTCTGCCTGGAGATAATTGATTTAACCTTTAACTTATCTCACTATCTTCCAGGCAGAGGAAGGGGCGTGTAGTAAGAAAATACTGTACAGTGATTGGTAATATGTTTGTTTGTTTTGGGAGGTCCTCTTGCATGAGGACCCCCATAAAAGCCAGCCTGTTTCAATAAAGCTTTAGTTCTGTTACACCCTTCATGAAGTCTTGGCTCATGTTTGGGGAAAGGATACTCTAACTACTGGGAAGGATTGTCGTGAAGCTGTATTCATCTCTACCCCCTGCTGGAACTATGGTCACTTATACTCAGTAGCTGGGAAAGGAACAAGGGACCGCAGTAACATCTCCCCTGCAGGTCCTAACAGGGGAGATAAGAAGAATGGGGAGTAAGAAGAAGAGTGGGGAGTAAGAAGAAGAAGGGGGAGTAAGAAGAAGGGGGAGTAAGAAGAAGAAGGGGGTAAGAAGAAGGGGGTGTAAGAAGAAGAAGAAGAGGGGGTAAGAAGAAGAAGGGGGAGTAAGAAGAAGTAGGAGGGTTAAGAAGCTCTAAGGGACAGAAGGGACAGCTCTATAGGACAGGGGGCAAGACAGGGAGCTCTTTCACACTATGCGCACACACACACACACAATGCATCCCTATACATACACAGAAACACACAATGCATCCCTATACATACACAGAAACACAACATGCTTCCCTTACACACAGAGAAACACACAATGCAACCCCCACACAAAGACAATGCATCCTTTGCACACATACACAGAAACAGACAATGCAAATACACACACACTGCTTTTCTTACATACACAGAGAAACACAATGCATCTCTTACACTCAATGCACACACATACAGACACACACCTTGCATCCCTTTGCATACAAACACAGATTCACACAATGCATCCCTTACACACAACCAGAAACACATAATACATCCCTTATACACAAATACACACTGCTTCCACTACACACAAACACACTGCATCACCTGCACAAACTGGTATCCCTATAAACTACATACCATAAGCACACATATTAGATCCTCTACAATAACTCATAACACATCCCCTACACACTCCACTCCCTGTGAGCGAACTCATGGGTGGGTGGAACATATAAGTGGACTTATGAGTGGGCCTTATGGGCATACTCACCGCCAGGCCCTGGGGCCCAGACCTTGAGCTGTGTAAGCAGGGCCGCCACCATAAATTTTGGGGCCCCTAACTCAGCTCAGGGTCTGGGCCCCCTGGGGCCCGCCTCCAATCCTGCCCACAGGGTCCGCCTCCAAATCCCGCCCACAGGAATACACAGACACAAAAACACACACTGATACAAAAGGACACAGACACACACACACACACACAAAAATACATACTAACAGACACACATACTGAAACAGAAATACACGCATATAAGCATACGTACTGACACACACATACTGAGACATACACACATATACAGACACACAGGCATACATAGTGACAGATAGACACATACTAACATACATACATACATACAGACACACATGCATGAGGACTTACACACACATACACCGACATCACATACATACACACAGACATACATTAATTCATACATATAGACATACTGACATACTGACATACACACACAGACAGTCACAGACATTCTGACATACACACAGACATTCTGACATACATACAGACATACTAACATACACACAGACATACGTACAGACATTCTGACATACATACTGACATACGTACAGACATACTGACATACAGACATTCTTACATACATACTGACATACGTACAGACATACTGACATACGTACAGACATTCTGACATACACACAGACTTACTGACATACATACAGACATTCTGGCATACACACAGACATTCTGACATACGTACAGACATTCTGACATACGTACAGACATTCTGACATACGTACAGACATTCTAACATACACACAGACATTCTAACATACACACAGACATTCTAACATACACACAGACATTCTAACATACATACAGACATTCTAACATACATACAGACATTCTAACATACATACAGACATACTGACATACACACAGACATTCTGACATACACACAGACATTCTGACATACACACAGACATTCTGACATACACACAGACATTCTGACATACACACAGACATACTGACATACATACAGACATTCTAACATCCATACAGACATTCTAACATACATACAGACATTCTAACATACACACAGACATTCTAACATACATACAGACATTCTAACACACACAGACATACTGACATACACACAGACATTCTGACATACACACAGACATTCTGACATACACACAGACATTCTGACATACACACAGACATACTGACATACATACAGACATTCTAACATACACACAGACATTCTAACATACACACAGACATTCTAACATACATACAGACATTCTAACATACACACAGACATTCTAACATACATACAGACATTCTAACATACACACAGACATTCTAACATACACACAGACATTCTAACATACACACAGACATTCTAACATACATACAGACATTCTGACATACACACAGACATACATACACAAATACAGCTAATTTTTCTTACCCTTTTTTTGCAGGTGGAAGGCTGTGGCTGATGGGAGTAGGCGTGGCTCCTGCGGGCTGCAGGCCTGTCCTTCTTGCCTCCCGCGCGGTGCTGAGGGGAGGGGAGGGGAGGGGAGGGAGCTAGGAGGAAGTGACGGCCACTTCCTCCCAGCAGTACTTTGCGGTTGGGATTTTTTTTTAAGGGGCCCGGTCGCGCTATTGCACGGCCGCAGCGCTGACCGGGCCCCTGAAGATACAGGGCCCATGGGGTGGCCCTAAGTGAGTGGGCCACCCGATGGGCCCCATCAGCATGCGCTACACGTGGGGCCCGGGCGGCCGGGCCCCCCAGGGCCGCCGGGCCCGTGACAACCGTTATGGTTGTCACCCCCTGATGGCGGCCCTGTGTGTAAGAGGCCCCCAAAAAATGGAGCTGCTTCTAATTCTCCCAGAACATTGAATTTTGTGACCACAGTTGCAAACAGCCTCCAGAGATCCTGTTCTACACCAGACCAGTGGAGCCAAACTGCAGCTCATCATCATCCTCATCTAATTGTAAGTAGGCAATCTAGTATATTATTAGTGACACTAATCTATAATTTACCTCACATTAAAGGGACACTATAGCTTAATGAAGTGGTTGTGGTGTCTATAGCTGGTCCCTGCAGGCTTTTTAATGTAAACACACACTGTGTGCAGCACTGGCGTTAGTTCATTTGGCAGATCATATGGGTGGGGCATTGTGATGTCACATGGGGGGCGGCAAATTTATATTTTGTCTAGGGCGGCAAAAATCCTTGCACTGGCTCTGATCCTGGGCAGGTGCACCAGTCTACTGGTGACCCACAGGAGGGGAGTTCACTGATTGCACTGCACTCTCCTCCTGCCCAGACCCGTCTTGACCGCAGTGCAAGTGCCCTATGCCCTCTGCCCTCTGCCCCTAATTTACAGTGGCTCACACTCACAACAAGCATGTGGGGAATTACGATGAAGCATAAACATAATTAACCCCATTCAACCTCCCCCCAATAACGACAGACAACGTGGTATGGATGAACAGGCCACAGCATTTATTATAACATAAATAAATTACTGTATAACACACCCATAACTCCATATATTAAACTCTTCTTTCTGTAACGAAATTGTTAGCAACAAAACATAAATAACATATATATATAAATAACAACTCAACATACAGTGCTATACAGAGAAGCCCCCGTCCTTGCCAATAAAAACCTGCAGTGGCTCCTAAACACCACTGCCTCTCACCTCCCCCCCCATCATAAAAAACATAATCCAATGCCTGCCATCAGCCGACCTTATCCACGCTCGATGGGCACGAGACCTCAGGCAACCTAAAGTTAAACCTTTTGAAGCAGGGGAGGCTGAGACCTGTAAACATGAGGAACTTATTCCATCCTTAACATAACCACACTTAATTGGCAAGGACATACCCCCGCCACCAGACCCGCTGTTTTACCCCTAAATCAGCGGGGAACCCCACCAAAACCATCCATGGCCTGCTCCACCGCCTCCTGTAGGGCGAGATTAAAAAGGTCGAGCCCGACCTCCGTGAGATGTACACCGTCCCTACAAAAAAAATGAGCCGCCTCCCGTTCAAAAACCTATGGCGGACCGGGAGTCCATGAGCCCCCAAAACGAACTGGGAAACCCGCCTGTTCAACTTGCGCCGGCAACGCTCCATGGCACTTTGACTCCTGGCGCCACGCCAATAGTTGCGGGCGACAACTTCAGACCAGATTAAGCGCACGCCCGGGAACAAAACCAAGATGCGGGCCAAGTCCCGCTTCACTTCTGAGATCAAATCCCAAATGGGCACCGAACCCAGATCATTCCCCCCCAGGTGGATCACCAGGACACTCGGCGCACCCAGGAGCATAGACAGCCGTACCAACTCGGGAAGGAGCCGTGACCACCTCATACCCCGCGCCCCGAGCCATCGAACTTCCGCTTCGGAAGGCGAGAAACCCAACCTCGAACCTCCAGGCCGAACCGCCGCCCGCTGCCCAGCCCAGTAAACATAAGAGTGTCCGACGATCCAGATCCTGGGGGGAACAGAAACTGTGGAAAGAAATCACGTCAATAAACCGGCCGGACGAACATAGGAAATATAGCGCCCTGAGTCCCACCTACCAATCCTCTGAACCACCTGCGCTGGCATGCCTAGCCGAGAGGCCTCGGTCGCCTCCCCAATACGGAAGGAATGGCCCCCGAACTCCCTGCTATCCAACCCCATTGCTTCCAGACCCAAACGAAACACTCTAACAAACTGGAAATGGGAAAGGAAACTACCATCCCCATGCACCAGGAGAGGCAGCGCAGGAGAAGAGCGCACAGCACAATATTCCCCAAAGGACCACACGGGACAAATGCCGGAACCCGGCACAGCCCCCAAACGGACCCACTTACCCTTCCCCAAGACATCCGTCTTAGAGCGGCGGATTCGGAACGAGATCTGATCAGTGACGCACGAAACGTCACCAAATAGCACCCCCCCTACCTGCCGCCGGCTGGGGCATACTAGCTCCCCAATCCGCATGGCGCCGAAGAATGCCAGGGAAAAGGCAAGGCGAAACAGCCGAACCTCGAAATCCGAATGGCAAACCCCGTGCAACGCCTCACACAAAGCAGTTAGGAGCGTGCCCGAGACAGGACGCCTTGAGTCCGGCACAGACACCCTCCCCCGTCTCAAGCCTTTCAGTGCCTGCCGCACAATGAACGCCTTAGTAGCGTCCTCCCAACCCCGTAACTTGAACAGGAAGCTGAGTCCTGACAAGCGAGCCGAAATGGCCGAGGGCGACAGTCCTGCGGCCTCCCAATCCCCCAAGAGCCGAACCAAACCCTGCAGACGAGAGGATGAGTCCCGGAAGCCCCCGTGGGCCCCCTCCCACCCTTCCCATTCCCGCCAAACCTTATTATAGCGGTCCCATGTGGCCGCAGTGACCGACCCACGGACCAGCTCCATCAGTCTGCCAGACCCAAGGACCACATCTCCGCCAGACACGGGACACCCTCCAGTTCGGCCTGTGGAGCCACGGCCCGAAACACGTCCCACTGTGAACGAGAGAGAGCATCGGCCATCACATTACGCACACCCGGGATGTGCACAGCCCTACAATACACATTCAGCTCCAGACAGCGCAGCACTAGGTGCCGGAGCAAGCGAACCACGGGGGGGGGGAAGATGCAGACAGCTGGTTGATAGCCTGGACTACACCCAAGTTGTCACAATGGAAAACCACCCGCCTATCCACCAGCAGGGAACCCCATACCTCCAATGCTACCAAGATTGGGAAGAGCTCCAGAAACGCCAGATTCCGAGTGAGCCCCGCCGCATACCAGGACTCCGGCCACGAGTCAGCGCACCACTTTGCCCCTAGAATGGCTACAAAGCCGGCAGAACCCGCTGCATCGGTAAACAAATGGAGGTCCGCATTAGAGACCTCCGGGGCCTGCCAGTAAGACCTGCCATTATAGGAGGCCAAAAAGGAGTCCCAGACAGCCAAATCGGCCCGTAAGGGCCGGGTAAGCCGGATAAAATGTAGCGGATGAGCGACCCCCGATGTCGCCGCCGCCAGGCGCCTATTAAAGATACGCCCCATTGGCAAGATCCGACAGGAAAAATTGAATTTCCCCAGCAAAGACTGCAGGCAGCGCAGCTGGATCTTACGCCGTCCCAGTGCACGGGACACCGCGAGGCGCAGGTCCAAGACCTTATCGGGCGGCAGCCGACATTCCCCAGCCATCGAATCAATTTCGATGCCCAGAAAGCTCAAGCACGTGACCGGACCCACCGTCTTGTCGTGCGCCAGCGGGACCCCGAAGTGCTGAAACACCTCCCCGAGAACCCGCAGCAGGAGAGCACAGACGTGCGACTCTGCCGGGCCTACACACAGGAAATCATCCAGGTAGTGCAGGAGGGAAGCGACCCCCGCTTCCCTCCGCACCACCCATTCCAGAAAAGTGCTAAAGCACTCAAAATAAAAACAGGATAGCGAGCAACCCATGGGGAGGCACATGTCCACAAAAAACTGGCCCTCAAAGGCACACCCCAAAAGATGATGGCAATCCGGATGCACCGGGAGCAGCCGGAAAGCGGATTCCACATCCGCCTTAGCTAGCAGCGCCCCCGGGCCCGCTGCTCTCACCATGCGAACCGCCGCATCAAAGGATGCATAGGAAACCCTGCAGAGTTCCGTGGAAATTTTGTCATTCACCGATCCACCACGAGGGTATGACAAATGGTGAATCAAACAATATTTCCCGGGGTCCTTCTTGGGCACCACACCCAAGGGAGAAACCCGCAAATTCGCCATCGGTGGGGTGGAGAAAGGGCCGGCCATCCGACCCAAGGAAACCTCTTTATCCAATTTTTCCCGCACCACTTGGGGAAAAGCCCGCACGGACTTGAGGTTCCGTACGGAGAGCATAGGAGGGCGCTCCGCGAACGGGATCCAAAACCCCTGTTCAAACCCCTCCACTAAGATACGCGCCGCAGCCCGATTCTCATAAAGGTCGAGCCACGGGCGCATCGCGTTTACGAGGACCGGCGTCGTCGCCCTTTGCCCCCATGTCCCCTTTCTCCCCCGTTTTGCCCCGCTTGAAACAGCGGGAGGCAGGATGGGTCCCACCGCAGCCGGAGCATTCGTGCTTAAACCGGCACGAGGACCCCCACTTACAGAGACTGTCGTTAAATTTCCAACAACAGCCGGACCTCGGACTGGAGGCTGATGAGGAGGAGGATGCGCCCCCACCGCCCCCCCCCCCCGAGAAAAGACGAAAAAGCACCCTGTTGAGGGGCAGGACGAGTCATGATGGAGAGCCATAGACCGATATCCATCTGGTCCCACGACAGCGAGGGACGCACTGCCAGCCGCTGTCGAAACTGCTCGTCGTACCTCCACCAACCTAATCCCCCATAGGTGCGACAAGCATTCCAAATCGTGTCCTGATAACAGAACAGAGCGGAACACTTCTGGGGAGACTTCTCCCCCACCACACTGGCCAAAATAGAGAAAGCCCGAATCCAGTTCCCAAAGTTTTTGGGAATTTTGCGATAACGGTACTTCTCCCTATCCTTTTCTGACTCCTTGCTGTCCTTGTCCGCCACGGGAGGAGCCTCCTCCAGCGGCAGAAGGGAAAATATCTCTACAAACTCCCCCTTCCAAATTTTTTCCTTAGTCTCCTGCTTCAAGTGCAAGCCCAGGGGGCCAGACCAGCACATGTAAGCAGCACCCTGCGCCACGTCTGCGACCGCGAGACAAGCATCGTCCGCGGCAGAACCAACACTGGCCACCGTGGGCGCCGGGGAACCCAGAGGCACCGCACCGCCACCCGACCCGGGAAGGGGCCCAGTAGTAGGAGAAGACTGAAACTGAGGAGGGAGCAGGGCAGGGGACCACGCTGACCGGAGCTGACCATCAATAGCATTACCGCTAACCGCCACCCCCTTCTCCCACTGATCCAAAAAAAACCTAAGACCTAAGAGGAACCCCCCCAACCCGGGACACGCAGCGCCAGAAACGTAAGGAATAAGGTACTCACCGGTCGCAGACTGGCGATCCAAGCCCGGTACTGCGCTCACAGAAGGCTGAGGCAAGGAAACTGCAGTTCCAGCATCCACTGAAGACGTCAGCTGGGATCCAGACGCCACCTGCTGGACGGATCCATGAAGTGCAGCAGTATCCTGAGAAGAGAGCAGCAGAGAGGACGTGAGCCCATTCCCCAGCGGAGATGGCCGAGGTAAGTGACTTGCAGGGGGGGAGGGGGGCCAGGCAGGGCAGAGGAGGCAGGATAGAAAGGAGGGGGGGTAGACAGGGAGGAAAGGGGACCAGAAGAAGGGGAAGAAAAGACAGGAGGAGCAAGAAAAGAGGGGGGAGGGGTAAGAAACGAAGGGAGAGGGGGAGGGGGCCCCCCAGAGGAGGAAAGGGGGGGGGGGCAGAAACCGAGCCAGAGGGAGGGGGACCAGGGGGCCCAGGAAAGGGTAGGCTGGGCCCCCTGGAAGAGACAGCAGAACGAGCAGGGGATACAGAGCCCTGGGAGCCTTCCTCACTGGCAGAGGAGGCTCCCGACGGGCAGGGAGACCCCCACGGACCCCCAATGGCGGTACAGAGGTACCCCATGCGGCCCGCGAGGGCCTACTCACCGCCCTACTGCCCCGCCGGCCGCGGGGGGACCTGGATCGTTGCCGGGCGGCCGCCTGCCGCCCGGATGGCATATTCCGCCGTCCACCGCCCCCAGACCGCAAACCAGCACAGGCGGCCGGGGCGGCCGGTGTAGAAGGGGATCCATGGGTAGGCCGCGCGGCACCCGCACCAGGAGGCCGCATCCCCGGCCTGGGAGTGATAGGCCGCGCGGCCTGCGCGTCCCCGGCCTCGAGTTAGAAGGCCGTGCGGCAGTAGAGGCGGCTGGCCGCGCGGCCGTGGCAGGCCCCGTGTCTGAAGGCCGTGCCACGCGCGCGGCCGCAGAAGGCCGCAAATTACTCCTCCTAGTAGCAGGCCGCGTGTCTGGAGCCCCCGACACGCGGTTCTGGCGATGACTCGGGCCCGGGCTCCCAGTCCTCAACCGGGCCCGAGGAGTAGGATCCGGGGAGAGCCTGGCAGGCGGTCGGGAACGCCTGCCAGTGCTGGTGCGGCCCCCAGGGGCAGGGACCGCAGAGGGAGCAGCAGGGGGGACCACAGAGGATACCCCAGGGGAGGGTAGGCCACGGGGGGTGCCCACACCGCTAGCCATACCTCCAGTAATGTGTGCAAATTGCTCCCTCAGTTGCCGGCCACCATCCAGCGCAGCAGCAGCCCTGAGGGACGACAGGATCGCCTCAACATCCATCCCTCAAGCTGTGGAGACTAAAGGCCCAGCTGGCCGTCCTGCAAGCATTACATTAAACAGCTGTTCCCCATGCAGCCACAGGTGTTGTTGTGCTGGGAGACTGTGATTACTCTTCACTTCCTCCCAGACTACAGAGCAGCACATGGGGGAGAGAGAGGAGGAGGCATGATTTACTCTTACAATAAATCCTCTAAGCAAACCTTTATAAATTTGGGGGGGATCGGCTCTGTTTCCACAGTTTATTGGTGTTTACTCTGATGTCTGTATTAATATTGAGGGATGTCTAAGTAGTAACGTCAGTGTGTGTCAGCAGGGCCAGCCATTGGGGTGGGCAAGCTGTGCGGTCACGCAGGGTGCCATGACAGCAGAGGCACCCGGCGGCCAACACAGCTCACAAGTTGGGTACACCAGCATATTTAATTTAAACGATTCGCTGGTGGTCCACTGGTGCGCACCAGCAGTAGGTGCAGTCAGATCACATCCTCTCCCTCGTGGTTCCAGCGCTCAGTTAGTGAGTCAGAGCACAGGCTCAGAGATTCTCAGCCTGTGCTCTGACAACATTGAAAGTCAGAGCCGTGAAGGAGTGGGTATGGCAAAGAGCTACTGATTAGCATAACATCAATATCCGTTATAAAACCAGGAAAAGGTGGGCATGGATGGTGAACTGATTTGGTGGCGCAATGAGCCACTTGACTGGTTTTGGCCCCCAGGCCTAAGGCTGCCAGCCCTCCCCTGCTCCCGCCCCACCATATGCTCCCTAGATCAATTCCCTTGCATCTCATCTGTACTCTGTCTTCTTCTCCACCCAGGGCCGGACTGGCCCACCGGGATACCGGGAAATTTCCCGGTGGGCCGCGGCATCTGGGGGCTGCGCAAGTATGTGCCACCGGGTGGCCGGTCCGGTGGCACACTCAGAGGGGGGCCGGCGGCCGCGTTCCAGGCTGGAGCCGCCGGGCCGGATCGCAGCCTCGCCGGTCCGGCGGCACTCCTACTGCTGAGGGCTGAAGGGGGAGGGAGCATATCTCTACCATGCTCCCTCGCGGTTCCCACAATTCACAGCACGGATGCTGCTGGGGATTGTGGGAACCGCGAGGGAGCATGGTAGAGATATGCTCCCTCCCCCTTCAGCCCTCAGCAGTAGGAGTGCCGCCGGACCGGCGAGGCTGCAGTGTGGAACGCTGCCGGCCCCCTGACTCCTCTGCTGGCCCCCTGACTCCTCTGCCGGCCCCCTGACTCCTCTAAGGTGGGTGGGGAGATGGGGGGGTGAATAGAGAGAGAGACAGAGGGAATAGAGAGAGAGAGAGTCACAGAGGGGATGGGGGGTGAATAGAGAGAGAGACAGAGGGGGTGGGGGGGTGAATAGAGAGAGAGAGACAGAGGGGGTGGGAGGGGTTGAATAGAGAGAGAGAGACAGAGGGGGTGGGGGGTGAATAGAGAGAGAGAGACAGAGGGGGTGGGAGGGGTTGAAGAGAGAGAGAGAGACAGAGGGGGTGGGGGGGTGAATATAGAGAGAGAGACAGAGGGGGTGGGGGGATGAATAGAGAGAGAGACAGAGGGGGTGAGGGGTGAATAGAGAGAGAGAGACAGAGGGGGTGGGGGGGTGAATAGAGAGAGAGACAGAGGGGGTGGGGGGTGAATAGAGAGAGAGACAGAGGGGGTGGGGGGTGAATAGAGAGAGAGACAGAGGGGGTGGTGGGTGAATAGAGAGAGAGAGACAGAGGGGGTGGGGGGTGAATAGAGAGAGAGACAGAGGGGGTGGGGGGGTGAATAGAGAGAGAGAGAGACAGAGGGGGTGGGAGGGGTTGAATAGAGAGAGAGAGACAGAGGGGGTGGGGGGGTGAATAGAGAGAGAGAGACAGAGGGGGTGGGAGGGGTTGAAGAGAGAGAGAGAGAGACAGAGGGGGTGGGGGGTGAATAGAGAGAGAGACATAGGGGGTGGGGGATGAATAGAGAGAGAGACAGAGGGGGTGGGGGGTGAATAGAGAGAGAGAGACAGAGGGGGTGGGGGTGAATAGAGAGAGAGAGAGAGAGGGGGTGGGGGGTGAATAGAGAGAGAGACAGAGGGGGTAGGGGGTGAATAGAGAGAGAGACAGAGGGGGTGGGGGGGTGAATAGAGAGAGAGACAGAGGGGGTGGGGGGGTGAATAGAGAGAGAGACAGAGGGGATGGGGGTGAATAGAGAGAGTGACAGAGGGGGTGGGGGGGTGAATAGAGAGAGAGACAGAGGGGATGGGGGTGAATAGAGAGAGAGACAGAGGGGATGGTGGGTGAATAGAGAGAGAGACAGAGGGGATGGGGGGTGAATAGAGAGAGAGACAGAGAGGATGGGGGGTGAATAGAAAGAGAGACAGAGGGGATGGGGGTGAATAGAAAGAGAGACAGAGGGGATAGGGGCGGTGAATAGAGAGAGACAGAGGGAATGGGGGGGGTGAATAGAGAGAGAGACAGAGGGAATGGGGGGTGAATAGAGAGAGAGACAGAGGGGATGGGGGGTGAATAGAGAGAGAGACAGAGGGGATGGGGGTGAATAGAGAGAGAGACAGAGGGGATGGGGGGTGAATAGAGAGAGAGACAGAGGGGATGGGGGGTGAATAGAAAGAGAGACAGAGTGGATAGGGGCGGTGAATAGAGAGACAGAGGGAATGGGGGGGTGAATAGAGAGAGATACAGAGGGAATGGGGGGGTGAATAGAGAGAGAGACAGAGGGAATGGGGGGTGAATAGAGAGAGACAGAGGGAATGGGGGGTGAATAGAGAGAGACAGAGGGGGGAGTGCCACAGGGAGAGGGGGGAGAGTGAGACACAAGGGGAGAAATAGGGGTGAATAGAGAGAGACAGGGGGGGGGGGGGGGAAAACTCTAGCCCTGGAGCTACAGGCTAGAGTTCACTCTCACCACTGCGACCACCAGGGATTCCTGGTGGTCCAAGTGGTGAGAGTGAACTCTAGCCCCATACAAACACTGCCCACACACACACCATACACATTCACACACTGCCCCCCCCCCCACACACACACAGACCCCCATACACACATTGCCCTACACACACAGCCGCCCATACACACATTGCCCCACGCACCCTACACACTGAACCTTTCACACACATTGCACCCCTCACACATTGCACCACTGCTCCTATACCCTACTACAGCCCCATATCCCAGCAGACCCCAGGTAAGTTGTCAAACTGTACTTAAACGGTTTGACTATTTACTCTGGGAGCGGGTCCCGGCACAACTGGCACCATACCCACTACACAGAGCAGTAGTGGTTATTGTGCATGGATTATTTCTTTAAATAATCTATTGGCTCCCCCTCCTGAGATCAGGCTCTGGATCCGCCACTTATTTTATATATATATATGCCTATAATATTTACACATATATTAATGTACATTTATATTTGCATAATACACTGAGAAATGTCATTGATATGTACCATATGTAATAAGCAGATATTGGCCCAGTCTTGTTGCTAGGTACATACTCCAGCACAATAACATATTTAAAGTGAAGAGTGCACCCACAGGACCTCAAAATAAACAAGATACCGTAATTTTTTACAGTTGTGCCCTACATACATTCACCATTTCAGTCCCATTACCAAGCTTTCCTTAATATGTCATGGTAGTTGGACTGAAACATTGGTTATATGCAAAGGCACGTCTGCTTAAAATAAATCTGCACTCTTTTTTTTTAAGCCTATGAGTGCTTTTTTTCACGTTGGAGTAATAATTTTAATTTTAAGTTATCTTTTCTAACTCTGTATCTGCACGCTATGCTGGCGCGACGCATTATGGGGCTGGTAAATAATTTTTTTCCAGGGCTGCTTTTAATTCCCAGTCCGGCCCTGTCTCCACCTCTCACTAAAGAAGCCCAACCTTGACCCTAACTCCCCATCCAACTTCCATCCTATCTCGCTACTGTCTTTTGCATCCAAGATCCTTGGAAAGAGTTGTGTATGCGAGATTGACAGACTTCCTCGAGTCCAACTCTCTGCTATACCCGCTTCAGTCTGGTTTCTGCGCTATGCACTCTGTGGAAAATGCACTGACAAAAGTATCCAATGATCTACTCGCTGCAAAATCTCATGGTCACTACTCTATCCTAATTCTCCTTGACCTGTCTGCGGCTTTTGACACTGTTGATGATCAACAGCTTCTTCTCATCCTCCGTAATATCGGTCTACAAGATATTGCTCTCTCCTGGTGCTCCTCCTACCCCTCCCAGCGCTCTTTCAGTGTTTCTTTCTCTGGCTCTGTTTCTTCCCCCAACTCCTCTCTTTTTGTGTCCTCCAAGGTTCAGTCCTTGGTCCCCTATTGTTCTCTAGCTTTTTTGGTAAACTCATTAGCTCCTTTGGCTTCCAATATCATTTCTATGCGGATGACACGTATATCTACCTCTCCTGATCTCTCCCCGTCCCTCTTGACTAGTGTCTCTGACTGCCTCTCTGCTATTTCTAACTGGATGGCTGCCTTAAACTCAACTTGACCAAAAATGAAATTCTGGTCTTTCATCCCTCAAGTGTTGCTACTCCTGTGTCTGTCTCCCTCCAAGTCAACAGTGCTACCATCATCTCCACCACGCAGGCTCGCTGCCTAGGTGTTCTCTTTGACTCCAACCTCTCCTTCACGCCTCATGTTTAGTCTATCGCCAAATCCTGTCGTTTCCATCTCAAAAACATTGCACGCATCCAACTCTACTTAATGCCAGATGCGACTAAGGTGCTGATCCATTTCACTGTCCTTTCTCACCTTGACTACTGTAATACACTTCTCAGTGGTCTTACGTGCTCCCAACAAGATATAGGGCTCAATTTAAAATTCTGGTTCAGCCATATACACACACAGACAGCCAAATACACACACACACACACACACACGCACACAGCCTTATACAAACACATAGACAGCCATGCACACACCCAGACAGCCATACACACACACACACAGCCATACACACACACACACACATACAGCCATACACACACACACACATACAGCCATACACACACAGACATACAGCCATACACACAAACACACCCCCCAACACTTTTTTTAGAATTATTTTAATTTAAATCCACCCAGCCTCCCTATCTTTGGGAGAGCTGGGTGGATTTCTTACCTGGGGTTCAGTGGGGCTGCTGGGCAGGAAGGCGGCCGGACGTGCAGGCGGGCGGGTGCTCTAAGTTTTCAGCGAGGGAGCACTTTCCAATGAGCTCTCTCATATCAGCTCCCTCGCGCGCCGCAGAGTGATGCTGGGAGCCGAAATGTGACGTCATATGATGAGCAGGGAGAGCTTACACTCAGGGGCTGCATGTGGCCCGCGGGCCGCGAATTTGACACTCATGCTCTAGCATGTAAGCTCATTGAGCAGGTCCCTCAAACCCTCTGTTCCTGCGTGTCCAACTTGTCTGGTTACAACTACATGTCTGTTCGTCCACCCACTGTAAAGCGCTGTGGAATTTGTTGGCGCTATATAAATAATAACATAATAATAATATTACTCAGACATGGGACTCTGGTATTATATCACGTAAATATTAGACTCCAATATTATATAATGTAGACATTGGATCATGGTACTATATTACTCAGTAATTATTTTATTAACTACTTCATGTACTGTACATCTGGTTTTATACTGATTGATGTTTCTGTGACGGATGTTTGGAACTGCAGTGCCACGAGCTTCTGGAGAGTCTTGAAGGCCAGCCTCCTGCACACAGCTAGGGGTGATTGTCACTGTGGGGAGGGTATAGGGGGCCCCAAATTATTACTGTTCTTTTTAGCAGGACTTGAGGACCTCTGGGTGTCACCTGGACTTGTTTTACATATCGAGCTCAGGCTTGGTCTCTCAATCTCTCTCTGCCCCGTTCTGTCTCTCTACCTTTTGTCTCTCTCCATTGATCTCCTGTACTCTCTATATCCCTTTCTTTCTTTCTCATCATCTCTCTTTTTTTTCTCGCTCTCTATCCTAATTCCACTCTCAGTCTGTCTCTCTATCTTCCCTCCTAGTTTCCTCTATTTTCTATTCTCGTCTCTGTTTCATTAATAACTCCATCTGCTCTCACATGTCCTCCAATTAGACCCTGTTCTAACCAATAATTAACACTATCCTTCCGTTCTCTTGGGCTCAGTTCTGAGAGTGCCAGAGGGCTAGTTAATGTGCCATTATTTTATAACAGTCTATGAGCACCTGCACATACTGTAGCTCTGTACAATGGAGCTCCATGTCAAGTTCCACTTAATAATGTGATACAGAATAAAAAGAGACAAAGGATGGCAATAGCTTTCAATGTCCCCATTGATTATTGTTGGATAAACGTTTCAAACGCTTTTTTTCCTAAATATTAAAATATCAAAAATATCATAAATACAAAGCAGATCAATACATCAAAAAATTAAATCATTTTCATAGTTTATAAAAGATATTAAAGCATTTCCAAAAACATTAAATTGTGCCTGTATCAGAAACCGTAAATGTCTTAAAATGACATTTTCTAAGGAGTAGAGATAACAAAGAAATAGGAAGAAGCTCGGTATGTGTAATGGAGCTCTGTATGTGTAATGGAGCTCTGTATGTGTAATGGAGCTCTGTATTCGTAAGGGGGCTCTGTATGTGTAATGGAGCTCTGTATGTGTAATGGAGCTCTGTATTCGTAAGGGGGCTCTGTATTCGTAAGGGGGCTCTGTACAACCACATTTAGTTAATTCAACGGCAGTATCATGCCATTTTTGGGCAACTTCTAACCGTCCTCTGTAATTTGCCATTAATTCCCTCCATATATGTGGGTCTAGAGTGCCCTCTGAGGGCATGCCAGCTTTCTTAAGTAACTTTAATTTTCTTAATAGCTCCTTGACCTTTGTGATGCTTGACTATAGCTGTAAACTCCTCCTGAGTGCTCTGAGAGCTGAGCGTGAATTAGACACCAGACTCGTGCCTCTGACCTTTATTTTGTCAGTTGTGTTTTTATACATTAAAAAGTACTCACGTGCAAATACTCATAGGACAGTAGTAGGAAGGGAGTGAAAGGGTGAAAGGAGTACAGATAAGACATAGGGATGAACGTCATGTACATATAACAAATAAGTTCAGAGAAAGAGAAAGAACAGACTGATTTAGGAGAGACTGAAGCCCACGGAGCAACGCAGGGGGGGAGTGGGCCTTGACAGGGCCAGAAAGTTGGCAGGTGAGCTGGAGGTCAAGGGGTGGGGCCTAGCTTGGTAATTTAAATAGCGGCCATTTTAAGTTTAGGCCAGTTTAATCTGAGCTGCCCTTACCTGTGAATTGCTGCAGGTCAGAGTAGCTCTTCTCTCTCTTTTTCTTGCAGGTCATGGCGTCTGCCGAACAAATCCTGGATGGTGCAGGAGAGAGGCCTGGAGTGGCTGCAGGAGCAGCTGGGGGTCCCGAGCACGTCTGCTCCCCCCGTCGGTGGGGCGGAGAAGAGGCCAGTCAGGTGGGCGAGGCCGCCCCAGCGGCTCAGCGTCGCGGCGCCGGTCGGGTGGGACAGAAGGCCAGGAAGAGGCCTCTTGCCGTGAGCGCCCCCTGCCGCCGGGCGGGGGGCAGGACACCCCTTGCTGCTGCTGGAGCCCACAGGAGGTTGGCTGAGCAGAGGACCGGAGGAGGATCAGTGCTGGCGTCCAAACGTCCCGGTGAGTCGCCCCCTGGGGGCAACACTGAGGGACAGGGGGGAGACAGGGGATCAGACAGCGCCAAGATAACGGGCCCACACAGGGGTGGTGGGGTCCAGGCAGGCAGTTCGATAGTCAAGGCAGCCCTGACAGGGGTTAGGTCTCAGGCCGAGGATTCAGGTGATGATGGGAGCCAGAGGAGTGGGAGTGTGCCCCAGCCCAGCGGCAGGTCAGGTGCGCAGAGAGACAACAGCCAGGAGCGGAGTGTTGGAAGGGGTGCGAGGGAGCTGGAGACTGGGAAGGACAGCGCGAGGCGGGCTAGTCGGAGCCAGAGGAGAGGTCATGCAGACGGGGGCCCTCGGGTGTGTGACACTGGGGAGGCCTTCTCAAGTCGCTCCCAGGACCAACATCGCAGGGGAGGCCACAGCAGGGGGGAAGATAGAGCCACACCGGGCAGCGAGAGGGATGGATATGGCAGCTCAGGACGATCTTCGGAGCGATGTAGGTCCAGGGGCAGGAGCACTTCGCGGAGCAGGGATGGGAGGAGGAGGTCCACCACTAGGGACAGGTGGAGGAGGTACCGGCGCAGTAAGTCAGGGTCGGATGACAGGGATGGAACCAGATGGAGTAGGACCAGGAGCGACCGTGGGTCTCAGGCCAAGCAAAGGAAGGGGTCTTGTCATGACGGGACAGGAGGCAGATGTGACGGGCGGGTGAGGCTAAAAGCGAACAGACTACCCAGGTCACCTTCTCCTTACAGGTCACGAAGTGTTTCGCCTACGAGAGTTGTTCGCAGCCAGGTGGGCAGGAACCGATGTCCCCTGGACACTCCGGAGCCAGTCGCGGCAGTCGGAAGGACGGCACCCCCGCGGCCATCCGAGGTCGGGGGAGTGGGCGGTGAGTCAACACCTACACCACACTCAGGGACTTTGTTAGGATGTTTGAAATCACTTTTGGGGTCATGGTCGGGGGAGGCGGGGTCCCCTGCGCACTTCGGGAGGGTGTGGGCAGCGGAGAGCGACCTGGGCGTAGGGGGGGGTCAGAGGCTGGGGGCGCGAGTGAGGGCACCGCGGACACGGCCACTGGGAAGGTAGATAGTGCGGGCACGCTGGAGGACCGTTGCGGGGATATTTCGGAGGGAGCATGACAGAACGTGCACGTGTCCTTCGCGGGACCATTGGGTTGTCATCTGAAAGCAGAAGTTAAGGAGAGGATAGGAAAGGGGGAATATTTTCCCTTCTTCCCCTTGAGGAGTTTTTAGATTTGAAGGAGGAAGACAAGAAGGATGAGAAGAAGGAGGAGGAGGAGAAAAGGCATAAGTATCGGAAGATACCTAAGACATTCGGTAACTGGCTGCGTGCCTTTTGCATACTGGCTAGCGTGATAGGGGAAAAAAGCCCGGAATGATGCTCACAGCGGTTTTGCTATTTGGATGGCATAGGAGATGCGTACAAGACCTACGGGGGACTCGCTTGGTGGAGGTATGATGAGCAGTTTTGTCAGCGCCTAGCGGCGAATCCGGCCATGCGGTGGGACCAGATGGACCTGCCATTATGGATGAGATTAATGATGGCCCAAAAGAGTGCCCCCTTTCTCGGGACAGTGTCAGGGTACCTGAAGTCTCTACCTCGGAGGAGGTTAGACTTCCCGACGTCCGTTCTCTCAGCGGGGCTGATTCATCTAATCCTCACAGCTCTCATAGTCATTCCCACGCCGGCCGCGAGAACCCGACTCCTTTTTATGACACAACGCTCAGGAGCCGACGTCATGACGGCAATCACATCCCGACCTGTCAATCTGGTTCGGAACAACGAATCAGGGCTCGGCAAGGGCGGAGCCATGATTTAGAGAACCAGGGTATAAAAGAGGGATGTGGGTAATGGTTCATTGCCCTGTCGTGGTTCTAGCTTGTCTGGTCCCTCAGTGCTCTTATGTTTATCGTTCTATCTGGTTTTGACTCGGCTTGTACTATCGTTCCTGTTTACCTCTCGTGTCCTTTGACCTCGGCTTGTCTCTCGCTTACCTGTCCTCTCGTTCCCTCGACCCCGGCTTGTCTCTGACTATTCTCTGCTTTCTCCTTACGTTAGTCCGGCCATTCTAAGGTCCGGTATACGTACATCTCTCCTGTTCGTACTCTGCGTGTTGGATCCCTGTCCCGATCCTGACAGACAGCCAGCGCGGGCCCAAGTGGAAGCGCGTCGGCGGGACAGAAGAAGGGGTTTTGCTGGCTCTTCAACGAAGGGCAGCATCATGTAGATTCAAACATGAGTGCTCCGGCTGCGGAGGCAATCATGGTCTCTCCAGATGCTTCAAGAAGGGAAAGTCTGGCACTGGAGGGGGGAGCGCTGGCTCGGCAGCCTCTGTTTCTGCGGCGGGGGCATCACCGGTGAAGGTAGACGCGATGTTGCCGTGGCTAAGGCGATACGCTAACCGGGAGGTAGCCAGATATTTGTGGGCCGGGTTCACGGATGGTTTCGTGATTCCGTTCCAGGATAGGGGTCCGGGTGTACTTTGCGGGAATCTCAGTTCTGTGCTGGCTCATCCAGGGGTGGTTAGAGAGAAGTTGCAGAAGGAAGTTTAGGGAGGATGGCGGGCCCGTTTGCGGCTTCGCCCATGCCGGGTTTGAGGGTGTCCCCGCTAGGGGTGG
This sequence comes from Pelobates fuscus, assembly GCF_036172605.1. NCBI lineage: Eukaryota > Metazoa > Chordata > Amphibia > Anura > Pelobatidae > Pelobates > Pelobates fuscus. The sequence continues at coordinate 3,029,403 of NC_086319.1, read as the reverse complement.
TTCCTAAGAAGGAATCGGGCAAGTTCTGTTTGATACATCACTTATCGTACCCGGCAGGGGCGTCGGTGAATGATGATATCGACGCGGCCCTGTGCTCTGTCTCCTATACATCATTCGACAATGCTGTTGAGTTGGTGCGGAGGGCGGGGAACGGGGCAATGATGGCTAAGGTAGATGTGGAAGCAGCATTCAGATTGCTTCCCATTCACCCGGATTGTCATCATTTACTAGGTTGTTGCTTCGAAGGGGAGTTTTTTGTAGATCTCTGTTTGCCTATGGGTTGCGCTATATCTTGCACATATATTGAAAGGTTCAGCACGTTCCTAGAGTGGGTAGTCCAGAAGGAGTCGGCGGGGGGTGCAGTGGTACACTACCTGGACGACTTCTTGTGTGTCGATACGGCGGGTACGGGGCGATGTGGTCAGATACTGAAAGTGTTCCAGTGGGTGGCGCATAAGTTTGGGGTGCCGTTGGCAGCGGACAAAACGGTGGGACCCGTAACGTGCCTCAGTTTCCTAGGCTTAGAAATTGACTCGGTGCGAGGGGAATGCAGGTTGCCACCTGACAAACTGCACGCCCTACGGCAATCGGTGGACATGGTGGCGAAGGCAAGGAAAGTAACGTTGAGGAGATTGCAGTCATTGATAGGGAGCCTCAACTTCACTTGTCGGGTGATTCCCATGGGGAGAGTTTTCTGCCAGCTGCTGGCTCACGCGACGAGCGGGGTGAAGCGGCCGTCGCATTACATTAGAGTTTCGGCGGAGATGAGAGCTGATTTAAGGGTATGGGCACGCTTTCAGCGTGATTTTAATGGTAGGGTGTTTTTCCGGGTACCGGTGGGGTCATCGGAGGATGTGAGATTGTTCATGGACGCTTCGGGGAGCGTAGGGTTCGGGCCTTTTTTGCGGGTCGTTGGTGCGCAGAGGAGTGGCCGGAGGCTTGGAGGGCGAGCCCGCTGATTCGGAACCTGCCGTTCCTGGAATTCTTTCCGGTGGTTGTGGCGGTGACACTGTGGGGTGCGGACCTTTCTTTTTTTTTTTTTTTTTAACAATGAGTGGTAACATGGAAAGCATTAGGGTATGTTAGGACAATGCACTATTTTTTATATATATGAACAGGTTTAAATCAAGATAGTTAGGCATAGTATAGATTATCTACGTAGTATGCTAGGGTAACTATGCGTGTTCAGAATAAAACATACGTGTGATGAGAGGTTAAACTAGCTATATACTGAGTTAGCAATACATATATATGGTCATGCTTAGATCATGCTGAGTAGGTGTTGGTTAGAATGAGATTCTACGAGACAACAAGGAAACATAGGACGGTAGCTTAGTGGTAGAATCATATAGTTGCATGCAGGTAGTATGCTTGGTTTAGGTAAGTACATGCTTAGGTATGAACAAATATCAGACGGGTGCTCGTTAAGGGTTAAACAGGCTGAATGGTTAATTGTAAGATTATAAAATTACAAAATTACAGGCTTTTGCGCAATAGCGAACAGGTGAGACATTCTACTCTAGACTTAATTGAATCATGTTTGCATATTCAAACTTAAACAGATCGTTAAGTACAGGCTAGGCAAGTTATGAGATGCATATAACAGTAATGATAAGGTTAAGTCAGCTGGTGTACTCATGTAAAACAGGCTTATTAATAAGAAGCATGCTGCATACAAGGGATATATTTGTTAGTATCGAGCAGTTCAGACACAAAAGGACCTGTGTCCTGTGCGTGCTGTGGGCATCCATATGGTCCGTTCAGCCAATGCCCTGGACTGTGAAGCTGCAGGTGAACAGGTGTCTGTCTCCCTCAATCGCCAGCGCACCAGGGGTTAAGGCTTTCGGCTGTTCCTCTCGCCGGGCTCTTCCCGAGGTACCTGTGTGGCGCTCACCGTTCTGGCGAGTCTTGGTGTCGCAAGTTGGGGTTCGGGTGGATGGTGAGGTTAGTGTGGTAGACATCTTAGGTGTACTGGCTGGTCTCACCCTGGTGTGAGTGGGAGTGAGCGCTGTCGCCGCTGGACATGTCGCCTTTTCCCGCCATCTTGTTTTTCGGCGCCGTCTAGAGGCCGCCCTAGCGGTGCTTGGCTGGAGTCCACACAGGAGTCGCCGGGTTGCTGGGCGAATCCATGCCGCCGCCAGTCTTCTCGCTAGCCCGAAGGCATGACATTTGGCACTGAGCTTCGTCCAGAGGCTTGCACAGAGTTGGTCGAAGAAGTCCAAGGTATGTTTGGGGGGCCTTAAACGGATGTGTTGCGTCGTTGGCGCCATCTTTTTTTTTCAATGTATTTTATTTGTCAGCTTTTATACATGAAAAACACGTAACATCCGCGATGGCGGAGGGGGTACAGAAAAGAAAAGGGGAAGGGAGGGGGGGACATCGGCATATATCATATCGATTTTTGTATAGAGGTAGATTCAAACAGCTCACACAATTGCATTTTTTTGTTACATTTGTCCTTTTAACATATATGAGTCAAAACATATAACATTTTATTTGTTAACGTCCACAAAACTTTGCATGCGTTAACTGTGACGCATTCAGTCCTAACTAGGCATTGGGGGGGAAGGGGCAGAGGCGGTGAGGATGGGGGTAGCAGCAACTTTCACGCTTGTAACCTCTGTGACATCTATGGGGTCGGTGATATCCTTGGTAGCCTTGGTTGTCCTAGGTCTTATTAATGATGCTAAATGTTGATGGATATTGTATGAGGGTGCTATATACTATTGTACTTTTATTTATTTAGTTGCTTTATTTATTTATTTTTATTTAGTATTTTTTTTTTTTATTTTTTTATTTTTTTTTTTTTTTTATTTATTTATTTTTTTTTCTCAGTTTCGTGTTTCTCCATGTCTATATTCCACCCATCTTTGCCAGTGTGTTGCATGTTTGGTTTGTTTATCTGTTAGTCGGCTTGCCATGCATTCGTATGTGTAGGTTGATTCTAGCCTGCTCAGAATCTCTGGTAAAGTGGGCGCTTGTGTGGACTTCCATTTATGGGCTATTGCTGTTTTGGCTGCTATCAGACAATGGATCGCTAGAAATAGTTCATCGACAGGGAGGGTGTCTGTGAAGATGTGTAGCAAAAAGCACTCAGGGCTCGTTTGTATCTTGATCTTTAGATTATTGTTTAGAAGCGACGCTATGTCGCTCCACATTGTGGTGATTTGTGGGCATGTCCAGAATATGTGGTAGAGGGTGCCTTCCTGAGTTTGACATCTCCAACATACATTGTTTGTCCCAGTGTAGATATGGGCTAGCTTGGTGGGAACCAAGTACCAGCGCATAAGTAGTTTGCAGTAAGATTCCCAGTGTGTAAGGCTACGAGTAGCCTGCTTTGTTTTCTTTTGGGCACGGTTCCATATTTCTATCGAAAAACATTTACCCATATCTAGTTCCCATTTGGTCATATAAGGTGGCTTGAATTGCGCGTCCCGGAAAAGCAGTGTGTTGTAACATAGAGACAAAGCTCTAGTTTTTGGCAGTTTTCCCATGCACTTTTGGATGAACGGCGACAGCGGTGCGGGCTCCTCAAGCCGCAGTCCGCACTCCTGCGCTATATTCCTAATTCGCAGGTAGGGGAACAGTTCTCGTGGCGGTAGGTGGTATTCCTTAGCTAATTCAGGGAATGGTTTAATACCTTGGGGGGACAATAGTGAGCGCACAGATTTAATTCCTTGTCGTAGCCACGATTCCAATTGGAGGTTAGTCGTTCGTGCTGATAGAGCCCGCAGCGGTGCCGCCAGGAGTAAGTCATTTTGTTGTAGGAATAGTGGGGTAGTCTGTTTCCAAGTGCGGAGCAGCGTCTCTGTGGTTGGTAGAGGGGGCTTCGGCCTGGGGAGCCGGGCTCCCGTCCAAAGAGTGAGCGGGACCGTGCTATTAGGCATGCACGCATCTTCCAGCGCCAGCCACACCGGAGGAGATGTTCGCTCAAGAACTGCAATGCCCTGCGCCAGTATGGATGCTTTATAATATAGTTTTACGTTGGGTATGCCCAGTCCGCCCTTTGTGTATGGGCGCCACATCGACTTTTGTGCTATCCTCGGCGGTTTTCGTTTCCAGATGTGTGCGTTTATTATGGCTTGGAATTTCTGTAGGATAGGGTTGGGGATTGTGATAGGAAGGGTGCGAAAGAGGTATAGTATGTGTGGTAATATCATCATTTTTATGGTGTGAATGCGCCCCAACCATGAGATTTCTTTATCCTCCCACTGTTTAAGCTGTTGCTCTAATCTATTGACAAGCGGTAGGTGGTTTTCTCTGATTATCGCTGAGTGTGAGGCTGGCAGTTTAATGCCCAGGTAGGAAATGGAGGTTGTTCGCCAATCGAAATGATAGATCGATTTCAATTGATTGAGGGTGGAGGATGGAATCCCCATTGCTAGCGCCTGTGTCTTTTTAGCGTTGTTCTTATAATAAGACAACTTTCCGTATCTGTCTAGTAATGTCAGCAAGGTTGGTAACGTGGTTTCCGGGTGTGTTAAAAATAGGAGGACATCGTCCGCAAAGAGGGCTATCTTTTGGACCCCTATCGGTGTGTCTAGTCCTCTGACTGCAAATGTATTTTTTATGTGTCTAATCAGGGGTTCCATACACAAAATAAAGATTAAGGGGGATAGAGGGCATCCTTGCCTGACGCCATTGGTAATATGGAAGGGGCGAGACAGGAAGCCAGAATTAAATATTTTAGCTGCGGGTGTGGAGTATAGGACCATAATACAGTTCAAGAATTCTTTGGGAATGCCCATGTGCAGCAGCACCGCCTGCATATATGACCAATTTAAGCGATCGAACGCTTTTTCTGCATCCAACGCTAGAAGTATGCCCTTTTGATTGGTGGATTGGGCCCAGGAGATTAGATTTAAGAAGTGGCGTGTGTTGTCCCCTGGTTGCCTGTTCGGGACAAACCCTGCTTGTTCGGGGGAGACTAAATCTTGTAAGATGGGTTGTAGGCGCATAGCCAGCAGTTTGGCGTATAATTTTAAGTCCGCATTAAGGAGCGAGATCGGTCTTAGGTTGGCACATTCGGTAGGGGTTTTTCCAGGTTTAGGGAGCGTAACTATATGAGCTAGCAGCATCTCCTCCGGTATGGACCCTGACCTCCGAAAAAAATTGAAAAGGTTTGTAAGGTACGGTGTCAGAAGGGGTTCGAATGTTGTGTAAAAACAATTGGGGAAACCGTCCGGGCCAGGGGCTTTATGTTTGGGAAGCTTGCGAATTGCATTTCGCACCTCATCTTCAGTGAAAGTGGCCGTCAATTTGGAGCTGTGGTATGCAGTCAGTTGTGGGAGGTTAGCCTCTCGTAAGTAGGTCTCTATTTCCAACTCACGTGGCTGATGGAGGTTGTCGTCCAATGTGAGGTTGTACAATTTATTATAGAAGGATGCCAGTTCATCTACTATGTTTTGTGGGTTAAATAGTTTTGCACCAGTAGTTGATGTTATATACGGGAGTTTGGATTGGATATATTGGGATTTTAGACGTCTTGCAAGCATTTTGCCTGCTTTGTTTCCCTGCATATAGTGGGAGAGTTTCAGTTTTCGTAAGTGTCGTTCTAGGGTCAGTAACGACAGCGCATGTAACTCGCCTCTTGTCTTTTCGATTTGTCGGGAGAGTAGTTTTGTTGGCCTGAGTTTGTTGTCCCTGTCTAGTGTTTTGAGACGTGTGAGTAGTGTTTCACGGTCGGTGTATATCTTTCGCTTTTTTATCGAACCCGCTTGGATTAGGAGACCACGCACTACAGCTTTGAGGGCCAGCCATTTAGTATCGATACGCGAGGGGTCATTCACGTGGTTTTCGCTAAACATTTTGATGCATGTACGAAGATTTGCGGCGGTATCGCCATCGGCTATGAGAGATTCGTTCAGGCGCCATGCACCCCGCCCCCGTGCCGGGTACATGGCCCTAAACGTGACAGTTATTGGGGCGTGATCTCGTTGGCGCCATCTTGCCTGAGCACTGGCATTTTTGTCTCACCGTAGTTTTTGTCTCTCGTTTTTGTAGCTTTGCGGGGGTGGGCACCCCCAGCGCGGACCGGGATGTCCCCCGCCGGTCCAGAGGGGGGGGTAGCAGGGCAGCTTTTGAGTCGTGCTTCGGAGCGGCTCCCTTGCCGGGCGATCCGCCGCCTCCCCCAGGCTGTAGGCTCCGCTCCTGTTTGGGCCTCATGGCCGGTTCCAGCGCTCGTTTTGCGTTTCGATGCTCGTAGTGATACCGGAGAAACTGAAGGAAGCCAAGCACAGAGAGATGGACACAGGTTTCTTCAGGAAGGAAGAGATTCTTTATTCGGTTCACCGATCGGGACTCAGAGGGACTAATGTCACCAAAATACAACAAGTTCTGAGCCCCGGACAATAGTGCAGGCTCCTTATATAGGCACATAACTCCTCCCATATTAAGCTCCACCCGCACATTCTCTTGACCAATCAATACAAATAAGAATTAACTTCCTGCTTGACCGCATGGCCTGTCCAGCACAATGGAGGAGGGGAATACTACATCCTGTATTCTTGCACATGCTCCGTACACTACTGATCGTATCGTGCCACGTGCAACTAACTGATCGATACGTCAGCATATGCACGTACACATGCCACGTGGTAATCTCGGCCTACTAAATTTATTTTTACCGAGATTCCACCACATTCCCCCCTTTGATGCCTCTTGATATTTCACAATTACTTGAGGCATCACTTAACCTTGGTTTGCATACACCGCAAGTTACCATGAACCAGACCAGACTTATCTATGATGTGAATCTTCAACACTCATTTTCCTGCATTGGTTCTCCCTGATCTAGAGCCTTATATTTATATATTGCCATTATCTGTGCAGCAGCCTTCCTCTCTGCTATATTTTCTATCAGGCTTTGCACAGACCTAACTACTAAGGGTATAAGACATGGCAGGAGTAGACACAACATTAAAATCAGTAGGACTCCACCTACCAATGCCTTAAGCCCTCCAAACTGCTCATACCAGCTACCAAACCAACTACTTGGATTGTACCCTTTCCATACCTGAGTAGGCACATGCGCTAGTTTAACCATATGGCCTTCGTCATCTATTTGAAGACAGCAATTGCTCAGGTTAAACTTCCCACATACACCTCCCTCTACTGCCAATAGGTAATCCAAGGCTAATCTATTTTGGTATACTGCTGTCCTCATCCTGGTATTATGCTTCGCTAGAAGATTGAGCGCTTGTGAGGTCTCATTAGTAATAATCTCAACCACTGCCTGTAATCTTATAATACGGTTGAGCATATAAATTGGGGTTCTATAACCAAAGGTACCATCCTCTGCCCACGTGGCTGGCCCATAATAATCTATAATACGCTGGGGAGGCCATTCATCATCTTCCCAGGCGCCTATCTCTATGGGTCCCCTTTTCTTCCTATGATTCACATCATACACTTTAACACCTAAAGTCTCACCTGTTTCGATAGGTAACAAGAAGAAGGATGGTTTGAGCATACCCAACACACATGCCCCTTCCCAGTCCTGTGGCAACTCCGAATAGGCTTTCTTACCACAGATCCAGTACAAATTTGCTGGGGCTCTCCAATTAGATGTGATGGATAGATCAAACCACACATCCTTTAAATTGGCGTATCTTGCAAACGGGTTAGATGGTTCTGAGACATTTGAAGCCGACCACCAAGTTGTATTCTTTGTATCATCATCATAAGCTTTTTGTCCTAGACAAGTTAATTCTCCTACAGAAGTATTATACATCATTCCTTTCCTCGCTATGCAAACATAACCTATGATGGAGGTCTTTAATCTCCACTCAGATTTACCTCTAACACTCATATGATAATCGGCTTGTGAAGATATTAATTGGTCAACTGCCTCAGAACCGGACATTACCTCCTTTGCTTCCCAAGGCCATTGGTCTCCCATGTTAGTACCTCCACACACATAGCAGTTGGTAACATTAAGACTACCGGCAATACTTTCAGCTAAATCAATGAACAGGTTTTTAGCATTATGGGGGATCTTATTATCTATACTCATTTCTTCATAGAAGGAATGGTATACCTGATGGGTTTGGGAGGTTACCGTATCGGTCTCTATCCCTATAAACAATACTGTCCCAGGGTCTAAACCCGTCCCATATATTTGAAACCCAAAAAAATTGCCATATTTATCTAAGAACTTGTCGGGGTTATTTATAAGTATATGGACTGGATTGCATTCCATAGACTTACAGTATGGATTGGTAGGCAACTTAGTCACAATCATGTCCTTGTCTGCTGTCTGTCCCCAAGTTGCCCACCCCACACAAGACCAATATGGACAAAAGTTATAATCTCTATTTGGGCATCTAGGACTCACATACTTATTTTTACTACTGGGACAAATATATTTATCATTAGACCCATACGTTCTCTCCCATCTAAGATCCCCACATACATTCCACGGCTTTCTACCACTTGATATCGCCTTACACGCATCAAATAGCAGAATACCTGAAGAATATACGGATTCTAATACCGTTTTGTTAATTAGGGTCCCCTGAGGATCTCCATTCCTGAGAGTCAACCAAATTGTACGGGGTTGATACTCTGGACTGAAGCACTTAGGTTCTCCTACTCCTAAATGGCACACACTATATTCTATATTTAAGTATCTACATCTTGATACATCTCCTTTACACTCGTATTGCGAATGCAAAATTAGGGTCTGGGAAATATGGTTACCTGTTCTTGTAGTCTTAATGCATACCTCACAGCTAGGAGTGTCGGTACCTCTACCTTCCTGAATATAAAAATACACATATAAAAACATTATCAGAAACACATCTTTCGTCGTCATCCTCAGTCTTCGTCCGTGCGATGGCACCTCAGCTTCCAGGGTGTAAGGGCTGCAGGGAATGGAGTTCTGCTCGTCTTCACAGGGGTCCCTTTGAGACTTTTCCTGACTTATACACTATACGTCGGTGAGCGGACAGGCTTTATTATGGCCTTCTCACTCACTTACCAATCTCTGAAACAATAAAATTTGTAATCCACAAGGTTCCTCGTCACTCCGACTGAGTCGTGCGCTTTAACCGGATCTTGCAGGGATTCTCTGGATCTGCTGTAGCTTGCCAAGAATCGACTGCTGCTGGTTTAACCCTGGAGTGGTGTATCCACGGAGTCACTTCGGCCACTTTTATCGCTGTAGGGGTAGACAAAAGAACAATATAAGGACCTCTCCACTTGGGCCCTAACGGTACATTATTCCACTCTTTAATCCACACTTGGTCTCCTGGGTGGTAACTATGAACTGGGGGATAAATATTCACAGGTAATCTATCTTGTACCCATTTCTGTACCTCCTCCATAGTCTTACCCAACTCTACAACCTGCTGCCGGGTAATTCCTTCTCCCAACTGACTCAAATCCCTCCTTAAGTTACCAAGTACGGGAGGTGGTCGCCCATACATGATTTCAAAAGGAGAGAGGCCCATCCTTCTGGTAGGTGTACTGCGGATTCGCAATAGAGCTATGGGCAAGAGAACGTTCCACTTAAGTTGGGTTTCCTGACACATTTTAGCCAACTGATTCTTAATAGTTCTATTCATTCTCTCTACCTTGCCAGAACTCTGGGGTCTATATGCCGTATGAAGCCTCCACTTTATACCAAGCATATGAGTCAGTTGTTGTAGGCACTGATGAACAAAAGCTGGACCATTGTCCGATCCTATAGAGCAGGGTAGTCCATATCGGGGTATTATTTCTCGTAGCAGGAATCTCACAACTTCTCCTGCTTTCTCTGTACGAGTAGGACATGCTTCTACCCAGCCTGAATAGGTGCACACAACTACCAGTAGGTAGCGATGTCCACCCGATTTAGGCATTACTGTATAGTCAATTTGTAAATCGGACATGGGGAGTCCCCCCATAAACTGGACTCCTGGTGGCTTTACTGATCCTTGCCTTGCATTATTTTTAGCACACGTTACGCATCTTCGTACAATGGCCTGAGTCAAGTTAGACAATCTTGGTATGTAGAAATGTTTTCTGAGAGATTATTCTGTACTATCTCTCCCAGAATGTGTCCCGTTGTGATAGTTTTGGACAATTTCTACTGCTAGTGATGCTGGAATGACTATTCTTCCATCTTCTAGCTGATACCATTTGTTCTCTGTGGCGAAACCAACCTCGCCACTGGGCCCTGGAGAAGCCTGTTTGCTAGCCTCCTACCTGCTGACTATGGCCCCTGGGTTATTTGGGGCATATTGTACTTTATATTGCTGCTACTGGCCCTTTTAACAGCATCTATGGACATATTGGGACTTTTGGGACTACTGTCCCTTTAAGACTGTGATACATATTCTAGTGTACTGCCTGTAATATTATATGTGTATTTGTGTGTTAAGTTTAACCTGGGATATGTATGCAGCATTCATCTGATTGTTCGGTAGAATCACTCCATTTATTATATTGAGTGAAACTACCGAACAACCAGACCACCCAGGAATAAGTGTGCCTCCAATTACAGTTTGCAACAATGTTGCAAACGGGTAATTGGCAATCAGTGTAATGTATGCTTTGTCCTCTGGGTGGCCGCCATTCGGGAAACAAACACGTGGCGGCGGCCATCTTAAACTACCGAACAGCGGTGTTTTGCCGTCGAGTGTCTGGAACTAAAATCGGACACTTGACTAGGCAAACACCGCTGAGACCTCCATACTTCCAGAAATTCGTATAGAAACTACCGAATGACCCGCCGTTCGGTAGAAAGAACCCCACAAACAAGGGAATTCATTCAAACCCTCTCCAGGCTCTATAACACAGGCAATTCATCTGTTTTCATTCCCTTGTTTGTGACCGACCGCAGGGCCAAAATGCATGGAACTGTTTTCGGATACTTTACCCATGCGGTCGGTCAAATCTTTGGAACCCCATATCTCACGAACCGTTCATCCGAATGACTTGAATTTTGAATATGTTGTCCCCCTGAATAAGGGCTATCCAGCGATGCTGGATTTAAAGGTGTACCCCCGGGTTTTGGGGTACATCCAGAACTTGGCTGAAAAGGTGTACCGGATAATTGGGTTTAATGTTATCTGAGGGGAGGGGATGTGTGGGCTGAACCATGTATGTGATTGGATATTTTATGCCTCCCCCTGGGTGTGGCCTGTAAGTGTACAAGTGTAATAAAAGCCAGGCTGGATGAGCCAGTTGAGAGTTCCTGTTTTACCCTCAAAGTGATGTGTCGTCTCATTATTGGGGGGAAGGATTTATTGCATGCTGTTCCAGTTGACTGCTAGGAGTACAAGCCTATTCGTATGGTTCCTATTCAATGGTCTACAGCATTCATATGCTTGGGAGAATTTAAAAGGTTTCTCGGATTCGGTGATTGTGGTGTCTGCCAGAGTGCTTGGAGTCCTCAGGAAGCACTAGGAGCATCCATTAACGGTGGTACCCAGTCGGGGTGCCAGGCGATCCGTTACATTGGTGGCAAGCGGTGGGATGGCGTCCTAGTGTGAGGTAAAGCAGCTCGGAGACACAGTTCGTTTGGATTACAAAGGGAGGACAACGCTAGTACCCGTACAGCGTCCCTATCCACAAAAGAAGCAACTGCAGCAGAGCAAGCATGGCGCCTGGCTACACTCAGGAGCGGTTGGACAGAGAGATTGCCATACGACTGGCTTTCTTTGGACCCAACCCCTCTGAGAAAATTGTGCAGTTCATAAGGGAATCAACGGCAGATTTCCTGCAGCGCCTAGCAGATTTAGACAAAAAGAGAGCTGAAGGGGTCGTCCTTCCTCCCCAGCGGCAGTCTACGGTTCAGGGAGAGGAACCTGTTATCCCCTCTCCCCAGCGGCTGAAGGTGTGTAAGGGAGAGGAGTTTGTTACCCCCTCTCCCCACCGACAACCTAACCCACCAAGGGGAGACAGTAAACCCCTCACCAGCGCAGATGGGACCGTGGTCTCTGCGCCCTGCCTACAGGGAGTACAGAGGGTCAGCCCTGCTCCCCAGCTGCTGAAAGTGTGTAAGGGAGAGGAGTTTGTTACCCCCTCTCCCCAGCGGCAGCTTAGCGCACCAAGGGGAGACAGTAAGCCCCACACCAGCGCAGATGGGACCGTGGTCTCTGCGCCCAAGTTACAGGGAGCTGAAGGGGCAGTCCTCCCTCCCCAGCGGCAGTGTGATTTGTTGGGAATTGGGAGCCCAGTCTCCATTCCCCAGCGGCAGTGTGAATTGCAGGGAATTGGGAGCCCAGTCTCCATTCCCCAGCGGCAGGCTGAGTTACAGGGGGCAGAGGTAGTTGGTCCTACCCCCCAGCAGCAGAGTGATATGCCGGGAAGGCAGTGTGAAGTGCAGGGAGAGGAGAGCAGCGTCCTCCCTCCCCAGCGGAAGGCTGAGTTACAGGGGGCAGAGGTAGTTGGTCCTACACCCCAGCAGCAGCGTGATTTTTTGGGAATAGAGAGCCCAGTCTCTATTCCCCAGCAGCAGGACACTGAATTGGGAGGAGAGACAGTCGGTCTCCCTCCACAAAAACTGAAAGTAGGCATGGGAGAGGAGATTGTTACCTCCTCTCCCCAGCGGCGGATCATCAATGGGCAGAGTGTTCTAATGGGAGAGGAGCTGGTTACCACCTCTCCCCAGCGGCAGCTTAGCACACCAAGGGGAGACAGTAAGCCCCACACCAGTGCAGATGGGACCGTGGTCTCTGCGCCCGAGTTACAGGGGGCCGAGGTAGTGGGTCCTACCCCCCAGCAGCAGCATGATTTATTGGGAATTGGGAGCCCAGTCTCCACTCCCTAGCGGCAGTGTGATTTGTTGGGAATTGGGAGCCCAGTCTCCATTCCCCAGCGGCAGTGTGAATTGCAGGGAATTGGGAGCCCAGTCCCCATTCCCCAGCGGCAGGCTGAGTTACAGGGGGCAGAGGTAGTTGGTCCTACCCCCCAGCAGCAGAGTGATATGCCGGGAAGGCAGTGTGAAGTGCAGGGAGAGGAGAGCAGCGTCCTCCCTCCCCGGTGGCAGGCTGAGTTACAAGGGGCAGAGGTAGTTGGTCCTACCCCCCAGCAGCAGCGTGATTTTTTGGGAATAGAGAGCCCAGTCTCTATTCCCCAGCAACAGGACACTGAATTGGGAGGAGAGGCAGTCGATCTCCCTCCACAAAGACTGAAAGTAGGCATGGGAGAGGAGATTGTTACCTCCTCTCCCCAGCGGCAGAGTGTTCTAATGGGAGAGGAGCTGGTTACCACCTCTCCCCAGCGGCAGCTTAATGTACCAGGGGGAGACTGTAAGCCCCACAACTGTGCAGATGGGACCGTGGTCTCTGCACCTACAGCACAGGGTGTAAGGACAGACAGTCCTGTCCCCCAGCAACAAGGCTGCTTAGCCAAAGGGGAGACAGTCGGTCTCCCCCTCCAACAGCGGAGCTATGTATCCAAAGGGGAGACAGTCGGTCTCCCCCTCCAACAGCGGAGCTATGTATCCAAAGGGGAGACAGTCGGTCTCCCCCTCTGGCAGCAGAGCGGTGCATCTAAAGGGGAGACAGTCGGTCTCCAGCAGCAGAGCTGTGCATCTAAAGGGGAGACAGTCGGTCTCCAGCAAGGCTCCAACCAGACTACTCCCGGGGTAGTGCTGGCACCAGGGCAGAGTACCGCTGGGCTCTGCCCACTCAGCAACCCACCAAAACAGCCTACCAGTCCCCCACACAGCCATGGTGAGGCACCTGGACCTGGACAAGTTTTTCTCTTACTCAGGTGTAGTAACCATTTATTGTGGGTGGGCTGTACTGCTGTTTCTGTTTTGTGGGTGGGCTGCTGGACTAACAAGGGCACTGACCGGCAAGAGGTCAGGTACCCTGTTAGTCTGTTTGGAAAAGGGGAGAAATGTGGCGAAACCAACCTCGCCACTGGGCCCTGGAGAAGCCTGTTTGCTAGCCTCCTACCTGCTGACTATGGCCCCTGGGTTATTTGGGGCATATTGTACTTTATATTGCTGCTACTGGCCCTTTTAACAGCATCTATGGACATATTGGGACTTTTGGGACTACTGTCCCTTTAAGACTGTGATACATATTCTAGTGTACTGCCTGTAATATTATATGTGTATTTGTGTGTTAAGTTTAACCTGGGATATGTATGCAGCATTCATCTGATTGTTCGGTAGAATCACTCCATTTATTATATTGAGTGAAACTACCGAACAACCAGACCACCCAGGAATAAGTGTGCCTCCAATTACAGTTTGCAACAATGTTGCAAACGGGTAATTGGCAATCAGTGTAAATGTATGCTTTGTCCTCTGGGTGGCCGCCATTCGGGAAACAAACACGTGGCGGCGGCCATCTTAAACTACCGAACAGCGGTGTTTTGCCGTCGAGTGTCTGGAACTAAAATCGGACACTTGACTAGGCAAACACCGCTGAGACCTCCATACTTCCAGAAATTCGTATAGAAACTACCGAATGACCCGCCGTTCGGTAGAAAGAACCCCACAAACAAGGGAATTCATTCAAACCCTCTCCAGGCTCTATAACACAGGCAATTCATCTGTTTTCATTCCCTTGTTTGTGACCGACCGCAGGGCCAAAATGCATGGAACTGTTTTCGGATACTTTACCCATGCGGTCGGTCAAATCTTTGGAACCCCATATCTCACGAACCGTTCATCCGAATGACTTGAATTTTGAATATGTTGTCCCCCTGAATAAGGGCTATCCAGCGATGCTGGATTTAAAGGTGTACCCCCTGGTTTTGGGGTACATCCAGAACTTGGCTGAAAAGGTGTACCGGATAATTGGGTTTAATGTTATCTGAGGGGAGGGGATGTGTGGGCTGAACCATGTATGTGATTGGATATTTTATGCCTCCCCCTGGGTGTGGCCTGTAAGTGTACAAGTGTAATAAAAGCCAGGCTGGATGAGCCAGTTGAGAGTTCCTGTTTTACCCTCAAAGTGATGTGTCGTCTCATTATTGGGGGGAAGGATTTATTGCATGCTGTTCCAGTTGACTGCTAGGAGTACAAGCCTATTCAATGGTCTACAGCATTCATATGCTTGGGAGAATTTAAAAGGTTTCTCGGATTCGGTGATTGTGGTGTCTGCCAGAGTGCTTGGAGTCCTCAGGAAGCACTAGGAGCATCCATTAACGGAGGTACCCAGTCGGGGTGCCAGGCGATCCGTTACATTCTCCAAATACTTTCCAGGTTCAGTCTTTAACCACTCCTCTTCTTGAGCTGTATAAACTGGAGTCCATTGAGACAGTGGAGTTGGTATCAGAGCAGCTATATGCTCCACATATTCTTGTCTTCCTGATTCAGCGGCATGCTTAGCTGCATTATCTGCCATCCGATTTCCTTTGGTTACATCACCATCTCCTCTCAGATGCGCTCGACAATGTATAATACCGACTTCTTTCGGCTCCCACACTGCTTCCAATAGTTGTAGGATTTCAGCTGCGTACTTGATTTCTTTGCCTTCTGAATTCAATAGTCCTCTTTCTTTATACAAAGCTCCGTGGGCATGAGTGGTTAAAAACGCATACTTGGAGTCAGTGTAGATGTTCACTCTTAAACCTTCAGCCAATTGTAACGCTCGTGTCAGTGCTATCAATTCTGCCTTTTGTGCTGATGTTCCTTTTGCCAGTGGCCGAGCTTCTATCACCTTGTCTATCGTTGTTACTGCATATCCTGCATAGCGGATCCCTTCTTTCACATAACTACTGCCGTCAGTGTAATATTGAACATCGGGGTTCTGGATGGGAAAATCACGAAGATCTGGTCTACTTGAAAACACTTCATCCATCACTTCCAAACAATCATGTTGACTTTCAGTAGGTTGTGGCAAAAGGGTAGCTGGATTTAAGGTATTTACAGTCTCTAAATGCACTCTTGGGTTTTCACACAACATTGCTTGATACTTGGTCATACGGCTGTTACTAAACCAATGATTTCCTTTGTAATCCAACAACGTCTGTACTGCATGTGGGACTCGTACATAAAGTTCTTGACCCAGAGTGAGTTTATCGGCTTCAGCTACTAGCAGGGCGGCTGCAGCTACGGCTCTTAGACAAGGTGGAAGTCCGCTGGCCACTGCATCCAGTTGCTTAGACATGTAGGCAACAGGTCTTTGCCATGATCCCAAGTACTGTGTCAATACTCCCACAGCCATTCTTCTTTGCTCATGTACATACAGGTAGAATGGTCGTGTGTGATCAGGTAGACCTAATGCTGGGGCACTCATCAAAGCCTTCTTCACATCTTCAAATGCCGTTTGCTGTTCTTGAGTCCATAAGAAGGGGTCGTGCTCTGTACCTTTGATAGCTGCATACAGAGGTTTTGCCAGTATCGCGTAGCTGGGAATCCATATCCTACAGAAGCCTGCTGCCCCCAAGAATTCTCGCACTTGTCTTCTATTCTTGGGTATCGGTATTTGGCACACAGCTTCTTTTCTCTCTGGCCCCATAATTCTTTGACCTTCAGAGACATGGAATCCCAGATATTTGACAGTTGGCAAACACAACTGAGCCTTCTTTCTAGACACCTTGTATCCTGCCTTCCAGAGAATGTGTAGTAGATCGTGCGTTGCTTGCTGACATATTTCCTTTGTAACTGCTGCTATCAACAAGTCATCTACATATTGTAACAATACACACTCTCCTGGGATGGACTCGAAATCCAGTAGATCTTGACTTAGAGCTGAACCGAATAGGGTAGGTGAATTTTTAAACCCTTGGGGCAGTCTTGTCCAGGTCATTTGGCGTTTTGAGCCCGTCACAGCGTTTTCCCATTGGAAAGCGAAGATACATTGGCTTTCTGCGGCAATTCGGAGGCAAAAGAAGGCATCTTTGAGGTCTAAGACTGTAAAATAAGTAGCCCCGCCCGGAATTAAAGCAAGCAGGTTATACGGATTGGGCACAACTGGATGTATACTAACAACCGCATCATTGACTGCTCTTAAGTCCTGCACAGGTCGATACTCATCTGTACCAGGCTTTTGAACAGGCAGCAATGGGGTGTTCCAGGGGGAAGTACAGAATTTTAGGATACCATACCGTATGAACTTATCCAGATAAGATTGGATGTTCTTCTTAGCCTTCTGCGGGATGTGATATTGCCGTAGGCTCACTGGATAAACCCCAAGTTTTAGTTCGATTTTAATAGGTGGAATATTGCAGGCCAGTCCTGGTGGGTTGTTCTCTGCCCAAACTCCTGGTATGTTGAATAAGGATTCATCACTCCTAGGGTTTTGGCTAGTCAACGCTGTATAAAGTCGCCACTCTTCTTCCTTTGGTACGGATAATGTCATAATACCTGAAGGTCCATTAAACTTTAAGGATGTTGTTCCATTTGGTAGGAACGTAATCTGCGCTTGTAATTTGGATAGCATATCACGTCCCAGCAATTGGACTGGAGATTCAGGCATGTAAAGGAATTGATGTTTTACTACGTGGCCTCCCAATGTACAGAGTCGACTTTTAAGAACCGGTTTTGCAGCACTTCTTCCAGTTGCTCCTATTACAGTAATAGTTCTTCCAGATGGAGGAGCAACTAGGTTAGTCACCACCGAATGTTCAGCACCAGTGTCGATCATGAACGCACTCCTTTTTTCCCCCTATTGATACATCGACCATAGGCTCCGCTCGACCAAGGGGATGGAGCCCGGTCGGTATCAATAGTCCTCCATGACCGTGTCAGCCAATCCTACGAAGTCCCTACCTTCTCTATCGCGGGACCTTTGCGCTGCTGGATAGTACCTGTCTTCTCTTACACTTCCTCTGTTCCCATTACTTCCTCTATTACCATTGCTCCCTCCGGGGCCTCCTCTACCTCTCGCTCTGCCTCTAAAGTTTCCATAACCTGCCCTGGGTGGGTCTCTCTCGTACTGCTCTCTTTGCGGACACTCGCTTCTCCAATGCCCTTCTTCTCTGCAATACGCGCACTGGTTCCTACTCAAGGGCTCCCTATTCCACCTACTATCGCCTCTTTTTGGGCCCCATCTATCTACGCCTGCGATCGCTACCGCTAGCATATCAGCCTTTTTACGCATCTTGCGCTCTTCCTCTTTCTTACTTTCTGACTCCCTATTCATGTACACCTTATTCGCTACCTCCATTAGTTGGGTGATAGACATACCTGCAAACCCTTCTAACTTTTGTAGCTTGCGCTTAATATCTCCGTAAGCTTGGCTGACAAAGGCGGAGTTTACCATTCGGGAATTATCAGCGTCTTCCGGATTAAAGGGGGTATACAAGCGGTATGCCTCCAATAATCGGTCATAAAAGACACTGGGCGCTTCATCACTTTTCTGAATCACCTCAACTGTCTTCGACATATTAATGGCTTTCTTCCCTCCGGCTTTCATGCCAGCAATTATAGCGTCTCTATAGGCTTTTAGTTGAACCATATCTGCGCCATTAACATTCCAGTCGGGATCAGTGTTAGGATAATGTGTTGCGGCCCATGCTGCTGGATTGGCTTGATTTAAAGCATGGGCTTCATCCTCTAGCGCTTTAATGGCCGCTTGGTTAATCCTAGTCCTTTCCTCATTATTGAACAATGTCATTAATAACTGCTGGCAATCAGCCCATGTCGGATTATGTGTCTGAACTATCGAGGTGAACAGATCGGTCATAGCTTGTGGTTTCTCAGTGTACGAGGAATTGTGGGTCTTCCAATTTAAGAGATCGGTAGTCGTGAACGGGACATATACGAAGACTGGGTCAGCATATACCATTTGACCTGTGGCATCGAGATAGGCTGACCCAGGATTCAGACGAAGAGGCATCTGGTAATGTTTGGGTCGTTGGGTACCGGTCAGTTGTCGGGTTAGTATAGGGCTACGTGGAGGGGCGTCGGTTAGAGGTTCCGGTCGGGGGGTGGTAAGGCATGAGGATGTAGAAGCTTGATTTTGGGGAAGGTCGGTGAATAGAATGTTCCGAGCCGAGCTAGAAGAAGCTTGACCGGAAGTTTGAAGTGGCGCCAAATCAGGATAATCGGATCTAACAGGGGTTGGTTCCGGAAGGGAAGTACGACGGGGGGTGGATTCTGCACTGGAGGAGGAAGAGGAAGCGGAAGGGGGCAATGGGGGAAGGGGTGTAGAACTTCCTGTACTCTTATCACTTCCTTCTAAAGGGAAGTAAGTGGGCGGCAAAGGGACCTCGGACTCAGGGGGCGTGTCCAAAATGGGCCTAACCATAGTCCTAGTGGACAAACAAGTCCTGGCCACCATGAGGCGACATTGCTCCTCGTGGCATATCCGAATCCATCTTGGCGAGTCGTTTACGGCCTGTCTCCAACAATCAATATATGGAAACTGTCCGTAAAGTTCAGGCCTACCTGATACAGCCACGTGTACACGCTGTACCAGAGTTGGATCCAAACTGCCACGTGGCGGCCATGCCGCAACCAAAGTAGGCCACTCCCTAGTGCACAAAGTGACCAAACGTACAGGGGACATTTTAACCCCAAAATCACATGTTGTAAATCCCTTTTTAAAATTCTTTACCATACAACCTAAGGGATCCAAAATTGTCGACTCCGACGCGCCCATACTTATCAATGGAGCGTCGTTGACAACGAATACTATGCACACGTTCTATTCAACAGTCACACCCGTTTCTTCCGGCAACAGCACCACGTGGTACAGTTACCAAATGAAACGTACACAATAACACAATAAACACTCAGGGAATTCCCGTACACACACAGCTGTTACACCAGTCACTAAATAATCAATATTATGCCCTTTGGCGAAACTATACAGTCACCCACGCTATAATTCTCTATATATGAATTACCCGTCTATAACACACCCCAGTAACATCGTCTTTTACAAATAGCGGTTACAGTACGGTTAGCATAGGTCAAAGCACAATTTAAGGTCACAATACAATTATTAGTGGTTATGGTGTTAAACATGCAATAGACGACAATGATTAGTACTTATATACAGTGTCAGTAAATATACAGGGTTATGGTACCGTGCACTATAATACAGCAACACACTATTAACACTCTCGCTAGACGGCCTAGCTCGCGCTATCTAACAAGATTTACACTTTACTAACAATCTTTAACACATATACAATCCCAACTAAACTATTGGCCAGTACCTTGATGGACTACCTAAAACTATCTACATCCGTTTTGGTTAGTCACACTGCCCAAGCACCACATATAGCGAACTAGAGGGCGGAATTTACAACAGAACCCTTTTAGTCTTTCTACTCTATCAATAGTCTAGTGGGTTCCAAATTTACACGCCTTCCCACTTAGCCAAGATAGGTTGAGATCTAGCAAATGATAATGTACATCAGAGTCTGCTTAGTCTCCTGGTCCCTCCGACCTAGCGAACGAATTGTACACCCTAGAACGCTAGTCTAGACAAGACACCGGTGTCCGGCTAGGGCTATTTACACAGAACCCCGCCTGACTCCAAACCAAATCAAACGGTCTTACTAAAGAGCGTTCGATTGAGCGGTGCGCCTTCGCTCCTTCCCTCCGACAGAGGGGGCAGATTCCATACACAGATTTAAACCCCTTATGGGCCTACCGCACAATCGGTATGCCCCTAGTGGGTCCGCCGTCTAAAACAGCAGTCGTCTTACCTCCTCGTTCCTGAACCTGAGTTCACACTCATCGACGGGGACACCCCAGCACTTCTTACGTAGAGGCTGATGATCTCCTGGACAACAGACCAGTGGCGCCGAGACGAAGGGAGGTCCACGCAGAAGTTCAGGGGTGCAGCCGTAGAGAACGTGGGCAAAGTTAGACCGTCTCACGCCTCTGCCTCTCAGCTACCGTTGAACGATGAGCTTCCCGGTCAATGCACCAAATGATACCGGAGAAACTGACGGAAGCCAAGCACAGAGAGATGGACACAGGTTTCTTCAGGAAGGAAGAGATTCTTTATTCGGTTCACCGATCGGGACTCAGAGGGACTAATGTCACCAAAATACAACAAGTTCTGAGCCCCGGACAATAGTGCAGGCTCCTTATATAGGCACATAACTCCTCCCATATTAAGCTCCACCCGCACATTCTCTTGACCAATCAATACAAATAAGAATTAACTTCCTGCTTGACCGCATGGCCTGTCCAGCACAATGGAGGAGGGGAATACTACATCCTGTATTCTTGCACATGCTCTGTACACTACTTATCGTATCTTGCCACGTGCAACTAACTGATCGATACGTCAGCATATGCACGTACACATGCCACGTGGTAATCTCGGCCTACTAAATTTATTTTTACCGAGATTCCACCACAGTTGGGGGGGGAGCGTGGGTGCATGCTTGGTCGAGGTGCGGTAATTTGGCGCAGGGGAGCGGCCGCCTCCCACGCGCCACCCGCTTGAGTAGGCCGCAGCAGCCGGTACGGTGAGTCTGCCCGGGTGAGTCGCATGAATGGTGTCTCCGGGTAAGTCCCGGTTCCGGGTAGCATAGCAGGGGCAGTGTACCTCTCTTCGGTGGCAAAATAAGCAGTTTCCCCGCTGTGTTTGCTCATTTGATGCGGGAGCCCTGAGGAGACACGTCCGTTCGGCTCTGCAGCCAGGCCCCGCCCCCCGGGGGGCGGACCTTTCTAACAAGAAGGTAGTGTTTTACTCAGATAATATGGCGGTGGTGCAGGCCATTAATAGCTTGTCTGTGTCCTCGTTGCCGGTTGTTCGATTACTAAGGCAGTTGGTGTTGTTGTGCATGTCATTTAATATTATGTTCAGGGCTAGGCATATTCCAGGTTTGGAAAACGTTGTGGCTGATGCGTTGTCTCGTTTTCAGTGGGAACGTTTTCGGGAGGCGGCACCGGAGGCGCAGGAAACGGGACACGCTTGCCCGAAAGAGATGTGGCAGCTCGCGATGTCCTGCTTGGGGAGTACATAAAAAATGTGCTGGCCCTGGGCACATGGTCTTCTTATGCTAAGGTTTGGCGGGTTTGGGATGAGACTGTGTTTCTGCTAGGCGCAGAAGGCTCGGCATCCAACCGGTTGGATGTGCTGTTATGGATTCTGTGCCGATTGTTTGCTAAGCATTCCTCGCCCTCGAGGGTAGATAGGCACCTCGCGGCCCTGGCATTTTTCTTTAAATTCAATGGTTGGGTAGATGTGATGAAACACTTCCTGGTGAGACAGGCGGTGCGGGGCTTTCGGAAAGGAAGGAAAGCTCGTGACTCGAGGAGGGCGGTTTCTTTTCAGGTTCGACAAAGGTTTGGTGGATCGGTTACCAGACATATGTTTTTCCGCGCATGAGGTGGCACTGTTCACGACGGCGTTCGTGTGGGCCTTTTTCGGGGCTTTTGGGATAGGGGAATTGGTCAGTGCAAGCAAGGCGGGTGAAGGGGGGCTGAGAGTGGAAGGCGTAGCGTTGGGTTCGGACAGGGTGCGGATATGGTTGGCCCGTTCCAAGACGGATGTCTTTGGGAAGGGTTGTGCGGTTACGCTGTGTGCGTTACCTGGATCAGGGTTGTGCCCAGTGGCCTGTGGGGCCAGGTTCCTGGAGATAAGGCCAGAAGTCAAAAGTTGCTTCCTAGTACACGCGGATGGTTCAGCACTGTCGCGCTTCCAATTTACTAAGGTTTTTCGGTTGGGGTTAAAGATGATGGGTCTGGATCCCTTGCAATTCGGAACGCACTCTTTCCGCATTGGGGTGGCCACAGAGGCCGCACGGCTGGGTTTGGGGGATGAGCGGATCGGCCGTTGGGAATCGATGCGGTTTCGCTCGTACGTGCGCCCAGACCGGTTGGTGTGAACCTTAAAATGTGGGGTGCAGCTGGGCTGCAGGGTGCGCTGCTTATCTTTGTTTTGTCTCTCCTAGGTTGGACGGCATGGATAATTGGTCATTCTTCCGTCTATTGGGCTCAGAAGAGGGCTGCAGTTCGGAGAAATGGGATACAGCTAGGCTTTCCTTCGGAGCAAGTGGAGATATACTGGTTTGGTTATCGGGGCTTCGACTGGCGGAGCATCTGTGGGGATGGGATGGGGCATTGCCAGATGTGGTGGTGATCCACGGCGGGGGTAATGACCTGGGTTTGCTGCCGCTGCGCGGCTTGGTAAGGCAAATGAAGAGGGATGTGGATCGGCTGCGGGACCTGGTCCCTGGCGTGACAGTGGTATGGTCTGAGATGGTGCCTCGGTGCAGGTGGAGACACGCCAGGGACACAGCTGCGGTCGCACGGTCCAGGGGTAAGGTCAATAAGATCATGGCTAGCTTCATTTGTAGAGTGGTGGGTGTAGTGGTCCGGCACAGGGAATTGGAGGAGAAGTTACCAGGTTATTTTAGGCCAGACGGTGTGCACCTTTCTGATGTAGGTTGCAATTTATTCAACTTAGGTATACAGGAGGGTATTGCTCAGGCTCTATTTAGGTGTGGTGGGGGTCACACATGAGCTTAAGGGGTCAAGTCATGTGCTGTGGCGGAAATAGGGCTTGGGTAAACTGGCTATTTGTGGGTTATGAAAGTGTTATGCCAAGGTCTAGGCTGGAGTAGGCCGGAGTTAAAGTGTTTGGTAGGTTCTAGCCCGTCGGTGGCGACGAACCTAGGGGTGTAGGGGTGTCTGGGTACACCCCTGCAGGTAAACAAATGTTGGGGGCCTCTTTGGTAGGCCAGGTATTATTTGTTATGTATCAATTGTTATGTTCGTATTGTTTTGGTAGGGTCATTGTCAGGGGTATTTGGGGATCGAGCGGAACGAAGTTATTACTGTTGACAATGACCCTAAATTGTTAATTTAAAGATTTTAATTAATTAATAAAGCTGTGGACGTTATACTCCAACAGAATAAGCGGTGTCAGTGTTTTATTTATAATTTAGCACATGCCGAATAACGTCTGTGCACATGTCAAGCTCAGGTGGGGCTATCTGCTCCTGGAACTAGACATTTATGGTCTTAAGTGTCATTTTAAGCATTACGCATTCCTGGAGTCCAAGTTAGCCAATTTTAGTATAGGATATCATAATATGACCCCTTTTGTGGTGGAATCTCGGTAAAAATAAATTTAGTAGGCCGAGATTACCACGTGGCATGTGTACGTGCATATGCTGACGTATCGATCAGTTGGTTGCACGAGGCAAGATACGATCAGTAGTGTACGGAGCATGTGCAAGAATACAGGATATAGTATTCCCCTCCTCCATTGTGCTGGACAGGCCATGCGGTCAAGCAGGAAGTCAATTCTTATTTGTATTGATTGGTCAAGAGAATGTGCGGGTGGAGCTTAATATGGGAGGAGTTATGTGCCTATATAAGGAGCCTGCACTATTGTCCGGGGCTCAGAACTTGCTGTATTTTGGTGACATTAGTCCCTCTGAGTCCCGATCGGTGATCCAATAAAGAATCTCTTCCTTCCTGAAGAAACCTGTGTCCATCTCTCTGTGCTTTGCTTCCGTCAGTTTCTCCGGTATCACTATAAGCTTGATCCTTGGAGTCAAAGTAAATTCTTTCACAGAGCTCTCTGTTTGTGTAAAAGGGCCTCTGTATGTATAATGGAGCTCTGTATGTATAGTGAAGCTCTGTATGTATAATGGAGCTCTGTATGTATAGTGAAGCTCTGTATGTATAATGGAGCTCTGTATGTATAATGGAGCTCTGTATGTATAGTGAAGCTCTGTATGTATAGTGAAGCTCTGTATGTATAATGGAGCGCTGTATGTATAGTGAAGCTCTGTATGTATAGTGAAGCTCTGTATGTATAGTGGAGCGCTGTATGTATAGTGAAGCTCTGTATGTATGATGGAGCTCTGTATGTATAGTGAAGCTCTGTATGTATAGTGAAGCTCTGTATGTATAATGGAGCTCTGTATGTATAGTGAAGCTCTGTATGTATAATGGAGCTCTGTATGTATAGTGAAGCTCTGTATGTATAATGGAGCGCGGTATGTATAGTGAAGCTCTGTATGTATAGTGAAGCTCTTTATGTATGATGGAGCTCTGTATGTTTGTGTAATGGAGCTCTGTATGAATAATGGAGCTCTGTATGTATAAATGACCTCTGTGTGTATAATGGAGCTCTGTATGTATAATAGAGCTCTCTATGTTTATGCAATGGAGCTCTGTATGTATAGTGAAGCTCTGTATGTATAATGGAGATCTGTATGTATAATGGAGCTCTGTATGTTTGTTTAATGGAGCTCTGTATGAATAATGGAGCTCTGTATGAATAATGGAGCTCTCTATGTTTGTTTAATGGAGCTCTGTATGTATAATGAAGCTCTGTATGTATAATGGAGCTCTGTATGAATAACGGAGCTCTGTATGAATGATGGAGCTCTGTATGTATAATGAAGCTCTGTATGAATGATGGGGCTCTCTATGTTTGTGTGAAGGAGCTCTGTGTGTATAATGGAGCTCTGTGTGTATAATGGAGCTCTGTGTGTATAATGGAGCTCTGTATGAATAATGGAGCTCTGTATGGATAATGAAGCTCTGTATGGATAATGGAGCTCTGTATGTATAATGGAGCTCTGTATGTTTGTTTAATGGAGCTCTGTATGAATAATGGAGCTCTGTATGAATAATGGAGCTCCCTATGTTTGTTTAATGGAGCTATGTATGTATAATGAAGCTCTGTATGTATAATGGAGCTCTGTATGAATGATGGGGCTCTCTATGTTTGTGTAAAGGAGCTCTGTATGTATAATGGAGCTCTATGTGTATAATGGAGCTCTGTATGAATAATGGAGCTCTGTATGGATAATGAAGCTCTGTATGTTTGTGTAAAGGAGCTCTGTATGTATAACGGAGCTCTGTATGAATAACGGAGCTCTGTATGAATAATGGAGCTCTGTATGTATAATGAAGCTCTGTATGTATAATGGAGCTCTATATATGTTTTTGTAACTGAGCTCTGTATGTATAACAGAGCTCTGTATGTATAATGGAGCTCTATATGTATAATGGAGCTCTATATGTATAATGGAGCTCTATATGTTTGTGTAACGGAGCTCTGTATGTATAATGGAGCTCTGTATGTATAATGGAGCTCTGTATGTATAATGGCGCTCTATATGTTTGTGTAATGGAGCTCTGTATGATTAATGGAGCTCTGTATGATTAATGGAGCTCTGTATGATTAATGGAGCTCTGTATGTATAACGGAGCTCTGTATGAATAATGGAGCTCTATATGTATAACGGAGCTCTATATGTTTAACTGAGCTCTGTATGTATAACGGAGCTCTGTATGTATAATGGAGCTCTATATGTTTTTGTAACTGAGCTCTGTATGTATAACGGAGCTCTGTATGTATAATGGAGCTATGTATGTATAATGGAGCTCTATATGTTTTTGTAACTGAGCTCTGTATGTATAATGGAGCTCTGTATGTATAATGGAGCTCTGTATGTATAATGGAACTCTGTATGTATAATGGAGCTCTGTATGTTTGTGTAACGGAGCTCTGTATGTTTGTGTAACGGAGCTCTGTATGTATAATGGAGCTCTATATGTATAATGGAGCTCTATATGTATAACGGAGCTCTATATGTATAACGGAGCTCTGTATGTATAACGGAGCTCTGTATGTATAACGGACCTCTGTATGTTTGTGTAATGGAGCTCTGTATGTTTGTGTAAAGGAACTCTGTATGTATAACGGAGCTCTGTATGAATAACAGAGCTCTGTATGAATAACGGAGCTCTGTATGAATAATGGAGCTCTGTATGTATAATGGAGCTCTGTATGTATAATGGAGCTCTGTATGTTTGTGTAAAGGAACTCTGTATGTATAACGGAGCTCTGTATGAATAACAGAGCTCTGTATGAATAACGGAGCTCTGTGTGAATAATGGAGCTCTATATGTATAATGGAGCTCTGTATGTATAACGGAGCTCTGTATGAATAATGGAGCTCTGTATGTATAACGGAGCTCTGTGTGAATAATGGAGCTCTGTATGTTTGTGTAACAGAGCTCTGTATGTTTGTGTAACGGAGCTCTGTATGTTTAATGGAGCTCTATGTGTATAACGGAGCTCTGTATGAATAATGGAGCTCTGTATGAATAACGGAGCTCTGTGTGAATAATGGAGCTCTGTATGATTAATGGAGCTCTGTGTGTATGTTTGTGTAACGGAGCTCTGTATGTATAACGGAGCTCTGTATGTATAATGGAGCTCTATATGTATAATGGAGCTCTATATGTTTGTGTAACGGAGCTCTGTATGTATAACGGAGCTCTATATGTATAATGGAGCTCTATATGTTTGTGTAACGGAGCTCTGTATGTTTGTATAACGGAGCTCTGTGTGATTAATGGAGCTCTGTATGATTAATGGAGCTCTGTATGTATGTTTGTGTAACGGAGCTCTGTATGATTAATGGAGCTCTGTATGTATGTTTGTGTAACGGAGCTCTGTATGTTTAATGGAGCTCTGTGTGTATAATGGAGCTCTATATGTATAATGGAGCTCTATATGTTTGTGTAACGGAGCTCTGTGTGATTAATGGAGCTCTGTATGATTAATGGAGCTCTGTATGAATGTTTGTGTAACGGAGCTCTGTATGATTAATGGAGCTCTGTATGTATGTTTGTGTAACGGAGCTCTGTATGATTAATGGAGCTCTGTATGATTAATGGAGCTCTGTATGTATGTTTGTGTAACGGAGCTCTGTATGATTAATGGAGCTCTGTATGTATGTTTGTGTAACGGAGCTCTGTATGATTAATGGAGCTCTGTATGTATGTTTGTGTAACGGAGCTCTGTATGATTAATGGAGCTCTGTATGTATGTTTGTGTAACGGAGCTCTGTATGATTAATGGAGCTCTGTATGATTAATGGAGCTCTGTATGTATGTTTGTGTAACGGAGCTCTGTATGATTAATGGAGCTCTGTATGTATGTTTGTGTAACGGAGCTCTGTATGTTTAATGGAGCTCTGTGTGTATAATGGAGCTCTATATGTATAATGGAGCTCTATATGTTTGTGTAACGGAGCTCTGTATGTATAACGGAGCTCTGTATGTATAATGGAGCTCTATATGTTTGTGTAACGGAGCTCTGTATGTATAACGGAGCTCTATATGTATAATGGAGCTCTATATGTTTGTGTAACGGAGCTCTGTATGTTTGTATAACGGAGCTCTGTGTGATTAATGGAGCTCTGTATGATTAATGGAGCTCTGTATGTATGTTTGTGTAACGGAGCTCTGTATGTTTGTATAACGGAGCTCTGTGTGATTAATGGAGCTCTGTATGATTAATGGAGCTCTGTATGTATGTTTGTGTAACGGAGCTCTGTATGATTAATGGAGCTCTGTATGTATGTTTGTGTAACGGAGCTCTGTATGATTAATGGAGCTCTGTATGATTAATGGAGCTCTGTATGTATGTTTGTGTAACGGAGCTCTGTATGATTAATGGAGCTCTGTATGTATGTTTGTGTAACGGAGCTCTGTATGATTAATGGAGCTCTGTATGATTAATGGAGCTCTGTATGTATGTGTGTGTAACGGAGCTCTGTATGATTAATGGAGCTCTGTATGTATGTTTGTGTAACGGAGCTCTGTATGATTAATGGAGCTCTGTATGTTTGTATAACGGAGCTCTGTGTGATTAATGGAGCTCTGTATGATTAATGGAGCTCTGTATGTATGTTTGTGTAACGGAGCTCTGTATGATTAATGGAGCTCTGTATGATTAATGGAGCTCTGTATGTATGTTTGTGTAACGGAGCTCTGTATGATTAATGGAGCTCTGTATGTATGTTTGTGTAACGGAGCTCTGTATGATTAATGGAGCTCTGTATGTTTGTATAACGGAGCTCTGTGTGATTAACGGAGCTCTGTATGATTAATGGAGCTCTGTATGTATGTTTGTGTAACGGAGCTCTGTATGATTAATGGAGCTCTGTATGATTAATGGAGCTCTGTATGTATGTTTGTGTAACGGAGCTCTGTATGATTAATGGAGCTCTGTATGTATGTTTGTGTAACGGAGCTCTGTATGATTAATGGAGCTCTGTATGTATGTTTGTGTAACGGAGCTCTGTATGATTAATGGAGCTCTGTATGTTTGTATAACGGAGCTCTGTGTGATT
This sequence comes from Pelobates fuscus, assembly GCF_036172605.1. Classification (NCBI taxonomy): domain Eukaryota; kingdom Metazoa; phylum Chordata; class Amphibia; order Anura; family Pelobatidae; genus Pelobates; species Pelobates fuscus. The sequence continues at coordinate 3,000,426 of NC_086319.1, read as the reverse complement.
AATGGAGCTCTGTATGATTAATGGAGCTCTGTATGTATGTTTGTGTAACGGAGCTCTGTATGATTAATGGAGCTCTGTATGTATGTTTGTGTAACGGAGCTCTGTATGATTAATGGAGCTCTGTATGATTAATGGAGCTCTGTATGTATGTTTGTGTAACGGAGCTCTGTATGATTAATGGAGCTCTGTATGTATGTTTGTGTAACGGAGCTCTGTATGATTAATGGAGCTCTGTATGATTAATGGAGCTCTGTATGTATGTTTGTGTAACGGAGCTCTGTATGATTAATGGAGCTCTGTATGTATGTTTGTGTAACGGAGCTCTGTATGATTAATGGAGCTCTGTATGTTTGTATAATGGAGCTCTGTGTGATTAATGGAGCTCTGTATGATTAATGGAGCTCTGTATGTATGTTTGTGTAACGGAGCTCTGTATGATTAATGGAGCTCTGTATGTATGTTTGTGTAACGGAGCTCTGTATGATTAATGGAGCTCTGTATGTTTGTATAACGGAGCTCTGTGTGATTAATGGAGCTCTGTATGATTAATGGAGCTCTGTATGTATGTTTGTGTAACGGAGCTCTGTATGATTAATGGAGCTCTGTATGTATGTTTGTGTAACGGAGCTCTGTATGATTAATGGAGCTCTGTATGATTAATGGAGCTCTGTATGTATGTTTGTGTAACGGAGCTCTGTATGATTAATGGAGCTCTGTATGTATGTTTGTGTAACGGAGCTCTGTATGATTAATGGAGCTCTGTATGATTAATGGAGCTCTGTATGTATGTTTGTGTAACGGAGCTCTGTATGATTAATGGAGCTCTGTATGTATGTTTGTGTAACGGAGCTCTGTATGATTAATGGAGCTCTGTATGTTTGTATAACGGAGCTCTGTGTGATTAATGGAGCTCTGTATGATTAATGGAGCTCTGTATGTATGTTTGTGTAACGGAGCTCTGTATGATTAATGGAGCTCTGTATGTATGTTTGTGTAACGGAGCTCTGTATGATTAATGGAGCTCTGTATGATTAATGGAGCTCTGTATGTATGTTTGTGTAACGGAGCTCTGTATGATTAATGGAGCTCTGTATGTATGTTTGTGTAACGGAGCTCTGTATGATTAATGGAGCTCTGTATGATTAATGGAGCTCTGTATGTATGTTTGTGTAACGGAGCTCTGTATGATTAATGGAGCTCTGTATGTATGTTTGTGTAACGGAGCTCTGTATGATTAATGGAGCTCTGTATGTTTGTATAACGGAGCTCTGTGTGATTAATGGAGCTCTGTATGATTAATGGAGCTCTGTATGTATGTTTGTGTAACGGAGCTCTGTATGATTAATGGAGCTCTGTATGTATGTTTGTGTAACGGAGCTCTGTATGATTAATGGAGCTCTGTATGATTAATGGAGCTCTGTATGTATGTTTGTGTAACGGAGCTCTGTATGATTAATGGAGCTCTGTATGTATGTTTGTGTAACGGAGCTCTGTATGATTAATGGAGCTCTGTATGATTAATGGAGCTCTGTATGTATGTTTGTGTAACGGAGCTCTGTATGATTAATGGAGCTCTGTGTGTATAACAGAGCTCTGTATCTGTACAGACAGTTTTCCAGTAATGGGTTCCTGAGGAGAACGTTAACCTGTCAGTGGCCAAACTGAGCTTACTGAACTCCACGTTAATTATCTTTTATCTTATTATTTTCCATTATCTTTTACAATATCTGACAAATAAGAGTATTATTGATATTTTCAAAACTCATTTCTTCTCATTAGGAAAATCCTCAGACATGTTATTTGCAAATATTTCTCCAGAAATGGCGCTTTGTTATGAGTTGTGACGGTTCTTTCGAGTCTTTATTTCATTTTATCATTATTTTAACTTTTCCCTCGGCTGTGAAAACCAATTATGCGTTTCTCAGCCCCGCGTCGTGTTTTAATATTGTACGCAAGCAGTTAGAATGTCTTCATTTGCTCTTCCTTTTCTTAATCATTGAAAATTAAACCTCCGCGCTGGTGAACAAACGCTAAAACGCTGTTTATTTAGAGTGAGATAGTAATTACGTCTCTGTCTGCCGAGGGTGGAAGGTGGCGTAGTTTTATGACAATCTTCGTAACAAGACGGTAATTTAATTCCCACGACAAGAGCATTTAAAGAAATATTATCACTTTCATGAACGGGAGCTGCTCGCTTTCCACAAATCCAGGTAGTTTTTCTTATTACGAGGCCTCTAACTGCTGACAGAGGTGTCTGAAGGCCAACATCTCACTCGTATTAATCCTCTCCTAGAGCGTCAACATTACAGATCTATAATTTCAATCAGAAGTATAGATTTGCTGCATTTCATTGTCGACGTATATCATCTTAATTAGCAGACATCACAAGCAGCCTAACAACAATCATAATATGAAGATAAAGATGGATATTTGAACTTTAGCAGAAGCAGTAAAGGTAACTCTTAGTTACGTCTTGCCCGGAGCAGTTTCGCACAGTCTGATTAGTTCCCTGACGCTCAGGCTTGTCTGACGGATGTTCTCTCCTGAAGCTTTCCATGCGGACAGAGAGAAAGCCTGAGGCTTTATTCACTAAGCAGCGATCTGTGGCACGCTGGAGACTGTTTTAAACATGGAGGCCAAAATTATGGAATTGGGGGGGGGGGGGGGAATTTCACCTGAGATTGAAGTTTTACTAAACAGAAATGAAATGAAACACTTCCCGGATTACTCACCAATTCGTTTGTGATGAACTGAAAATGTAATTGCAAAGTATCGGATACATTGTCTAAGTAACCTATCATTAGAGTTTGCTACTTCATTTTGAATTTTGCAATTTGATTTTAGATTTTCTTAAATTCAGTGTTTAGTTAACAAACCTGTAGTGGACCGCCTGGCACCCCGACTGGTGCCTCCACCAATCGATGCTTCCTAGTGCTCACCGAGTACTCCCAAGCACTCCATCAGACACCATAACCACGTAGTCCCACAGCCTGCGTTACAGCTTGGTTGGGGTATCGCCGTCCTCCACCCACCCCTGACCCAAGACCAGGATCCAGCTTCCAGTGGGTAGACCTCTCCTACTCCAGAGAGTATAGCAGTATAGCTATAGGCATCACTTCATCAGGCACAACAAAACGGGGACAGGTAGGGCAGAGGCCAGCTGCGCTCTGCCCTGGTGCCAGCTCTTCTACTGGGATGGGGTTAATGAAAACTGCTGTTCCATCCACTATCTGTTGTGGGGAAATGGGACCGGTTGTCTCCACCATCAGGGGCTTCCCCTGTAGTGGGAAAAAAGGGGCCACCTGTCTCCTCTCACGGTACCTCCGGCTGATGCTGAGAAGGGGGACAGGTTGTCCTCCCCTCCAGTATTGTCAGCTGAATTTGGGGATCTGGGCCGACTGCCCAGCATCCCTGTCGGGCCAGAGGAGAGACCGACATCTCCACCTTCCGTTTGGGGTTCCCCCCAGGATCAGTCTATAAGGTACCCCTGTTATTTGGAAGAGGGACCAGCTGTCTCCTCTTCCGGTATCTCCGGCTGCTGCTGGGGAGAGGGACCAGTTGTCTCCTCTGCCTGTAAGTTAAGCTGCTGGTGGGGAGTAGGACCGACTCTCCCTACTCCCGGTAGCTCCGTCTGTGGTTGGGAATCTGGGCCGGCTGCGAAAAGATGCGCCTAGCGCTCACCAAAGGACTATCAGCACCGTAGACACCATAACTACTGCATAGACACCATAAGTACTGCAGACTCCACAAACCGCAGCTGCTGGGCTAGGATCGCGCCGTCTGCTATCCACCCTGGACCTACAACCAGGCTCCAGGTTCCAATAGGTGAACCTCTTCCTTCTGTAGAGCGAAGCAGGATCAGGAGTATGAAGAGCATAGCAATCCCTGTAGTGATTATAGCTGTCCCCTACAAACATGAGTCAAGGCTGCAAGTTAGAGGGTCAAGTCATTCTGTTTATTGGCACCAAAAGAACCTTCTTTTATGCAGGTTTCCCTTAGATAGGACCACCCACAGGGTTTTACAAAACAACCAATCATACACGTACATTACCGAAAACACTCCCAGCAATTACACACAAAATCCTCTCAGGAAAAATACAGTTTTTACACACACACACACTGTAACTTTAAAACCATACATCCAATCTCCATAAAAGTTACATATTTAGAATTAGCACAATTTAAATATAAACATAACCAGATTACACAAATCCCTCCAGTGGATAAAAAGTTAGCTGGAAGTCCTTTATGACCGACCGCAAGCACATTTTCCTGCCCAAAACAGTTCCATAGATTTGGGCTGTGCGGCCGGTCAATTTTATGCAGAAAAATGACTAAGTCCCATTCGAACGTGCGTTCGAATCTTCGAACGGGACGTAGTCTCTGCAGCTAAAAGTTCAGTGTAGGAGAAGGTAAGGGTCAGTGGTGTTCGTGGAAATGTGTAGCCAATATTAGTTCTATGAATTTGGCTACACACACCGCTTACCTCATTCGAATGAACAAAGATGGCCGCCGCCACGTGTTGGTTTGCACGAATGGCGGCCCCCCAGCGCTCAGCAATTAACCTGCAGTAACCTCACAGCCTGGGAGGTAAATCGCCTGCACACTTCAACTTCTTGGTGGTCAACCTGTGTGGTACTTGGTTCAGTAAGCCCCATTTACTGAACCAAGTGGGAGTAAGCCAGGAACACAGTATATTAAAGGTTTGGGGACACCGTCTTAAAGGGGCATTGTTCAACAAAGTCACAATATGTCCCCAGACGGTTCTTAAAGGGCCATACACACCCAATAAAAGTCCATAAGTTTTCAGGGGCACAATCTCCCAGGGGCCATAGTCATGAGGAAGGAGGCTGGCAAATAGTCTTCTCCACAACCCAGGAAAGCAGGGCAATTTGTCATTTAAAGGGCCAGTTACAAATGGCAGTTTGTAACAACTACCATTTAGGGTGTAAGTTGCTTGTGCATTCTTGAACCCAAAGTCCTTTGCATTTCCCTACATTAAATTTAATCTGCCATTTTAGTGCGCAGTCCCCCAGTCTATCCAAATCCCTCTGCAGCAAAGTAATATCCTGCTCAAATTTTATTACTTTACAAAGTTGTGTGTCATCTTTAAACACTGATACATGGCTTTCAATGCCTATTTCAATGCCATTTATAAATATGTTGAATAGAAGCTGACCCAAAACAGAACCCTGAGGGACACCACTTACCACATTTGTCTAGCCTGAAAATTTACCATTAATGACAACTTGTTATACTCTATCCTTAAGCCAATGTTCTACCCAAGAACCAAGAATAATCATCTAGATCAACATTTGCGTAGAGTTAAGAACAATTGTAAAAACAATGCAGAGAAAGATTTAGCATACAATTACAATCAGTAGTACCTTCTGTAAAGGATTCTATTAGCTCTTTAGTACCGATCCTTGCAGCTTCTCCCGAATTCCCTGCAGAATAATAACGAAGTAGTGATTATAACTCCTAATTCTCCCAAACATGAGTCGAGACTTCATGAAGGGGTAAAACGATCTAGTTTATTGATGGCCAAACACAGCCCTTTTATGATGGTCTCCCAGCAAGGGAACTCCCACATGGGACCTTGTGGAAGACTGTGACAAAATATACAGAACCAATCAGTGTACAGTACAATTATTAAACACACCCACAGTAACAGTGCAACCCCTCCTCTCTATCCTGGAGATAATTAACGTAAGTGGTTGAAGAGAACCTAATTATCTCCAGGTAGAGAAAAACAGGTCCTTTTTATATTTTAACAAAACTGTATTAAAATCCATAACTTATATTTCGCCAAACGTAGTTTCCATGTTCCACATACCCCCAGATAGCTTGGATCTGAGCGCACAATATAGACGAATAGCGCTCAGATCCCACGAGCACAGTTCTCAATATCGTCGAGTAAAGTTTTTAGTTCACTGGTTGATCGGGAAATTTAATCCGAAAAGAGTTCCATAACTGCAGCTACCTGAGGTCGGTCTAGCTTGTATAGTAGGAAAGTCCTGAACGGTAAAGTGTTTAAAGTGTTCGGGAGTTATTAGCCGTATGAACGGGAACTTGGTACGTGTCAGCGGTGTGCGGCTGAATAAGTGTCCGAAAATAGTTCCAGAGGATCGACGCCCATCTACCGCTGAGCGTTCAACGACTTTAAAATGGTGACCGCCACGTGTTCGGCAAACGAATGCGGACCCCCAAGCCTTTCATCAATTACCTTGTGGTTAACCGCAAGGTCTGGGTGGTAAATGAGCTGCACACGACCTCAGTGGGAGGTCGGGTGGTTCGGTAGTTTGTTCGGTTCTTTGAAACTGCACGAAATAGCCATACATACGAATAATTACATGAAATGCGGTTTCTGTGAGTCTGTTTAAACAGGGATTTCGTTACACCTTCCTCTCTGTCCAATATCTTCCAAAACATCAGTGTACAAGATTGTTAATATAGCCAAAATAACTACAGTCATTTAGTGGTCACAGATAACTATGTGCAGTGTAAGACCATCTGAAGATATACTCTAGCATTCAACAGATCTTACGATGCAGATGAAGAATGATCAATCAACTCAAACAGTCATACATATAAGAAGGTATCTATAGATTTCCAACTGCCTCATGAACATAATGACATTGCTTGTTAGGTGAGGCTATGTGATGGAAGTGATTCTTTAGTAGCTATATGGGCTTCACATGGGATATAACTAATAACTCATATTCTGTACCTATATACTCTCGTGTCTACCCCTCCTAGGTCTATAATGGCAGCCACCTCATCTAAAAAAGCATTCCATGGTCCCCATATAAGGTGGAAAGTCTGGTAATTTTTTGATATAGCATATGTCATTTCCTCCATTTGTTTTACCCCTTCCACCCTGTGAATTAATTCCCTAATGGATGGGGAATATGCCTGTTTCTATTTTACTGGGATCTACTGATTTGCTGCTGTGAGTAGGTGGGAGATCAGAGATATGTTCCGTTTCTCCAGAGTGGGGGGAGGTAGAAGGAATAATGATAATCTGGGGAAAGAGGTACTGTCGTGTCAGTGATAAGTTTAATACGATCAGGGTGGTGCAGTAGACATTGCTTACCTAGATTTCAGTAAGGCTTTTGACACTGTTGCACATAGAAGGCTTATCAATAAACTGCAATCTTTGAGTTTGGATTCCAATATTGTTGAATGGGTAAGGCAGTGGCTGAGTGACAGGCAACAGAGGGTTGTAGTCAATGGAGTATATTCAAAGCTTGGGCTTGTCACCAGTGGGGTACCTCAGGGATCTGTACGTGGACCCATTCTCTTTAATATTTTTATTAGTGATATTGCAGAAGGTCTTGATGGTAAGGTGTGTCTTTTTGCGGATGATACTAAGATATGTAACAGGGTTGGTGTTCCAGGAGGGATAAGCCAAATGGCAAATGATTTAGGTAAACTAGAAAAATGGTCAGAGTTGTGGCAACTGACATTTAATGTGGATAAGTGCAAGATAATGCATCTTGGACGTAAAAACCCATGGGCAGAGTACAGAATATTTGATAGAGTCCTAACCTCAACATCTGAGGAAAGGGATTTAGGGCTGATTATTTCTGATGACTTAAAGGTAGGCAGACAATGTAATAGAGCAGCAGGAAATGCTAGCAGAATGCTTGGTTGTATATGGAGAGGTATTAGCAGTAGAAAGCGGGAAGTGCTCATGCCATTGTACAGAACACTGGTGAGACCTCACTTGGAGTTTTGTACGCAGTACTGGAGACCATATCTTCAGAAGGATATTGATACCTTAGAGAGAGTTCAGAGAAGGGCTACTAAACTGGTTCATGGATTGCAGGATAAAACTTACCAGAAAAGGTTAAAGGATCTTAACATGCACAGCTTGGAGGAAAGACGAGACAGGGGGGATATGATTTAAATACATAAAGGGAATCAACACAGTAAAGGAGGAGACTATATTTAAACGAAGAAAAACTACCACAACCAGAGGACATAGTCTTAAATTAGAGGGACAAAGGTTTAAAAATAATATCAGGAAGTATTACTTTACTGAGAGGGTAGTGGATGCATGGAATAGCCTTCCAGCTGAAGTGGTAGAGGTTAACACAGTAAAGGCGTTTAAGCATGCGTGGGATAGGCATAAGGCTATCCTAACTATAAGATAAGGCCAGGGACTAATGAAAGTATTTAGAAAACTGGGCAGACTAGATGGGCCGAATGGTTCTTATCTGCCGTCACATTCTATGTTTCTATAGTGTGTGTATTCGCTTCCAAAATGGACGTATTTGTGGACATTCCCACTATGTGTGACGGGTGTGTGTCCGGTTGCCGGCATCTCCAGTAGGTGTGTTGCCCATTGGTATGCAGCTTGTGGCAGAAGCAGCCACAAGAGACTTTCACATTGACTATTGCCTGAACTGTATGTGAATAATGTAATCGGTTCCCGAACCAGAACTCTCAGCCGGTTCGGGAACCGATGGAAATACCGAAAGAGAGACCACCCTGCTGTGGTCGTGTGCCTCCCATTAGTGGAAGGCAACAATGTTGCAAACAGTGGTAATTGGGTTCGTGTGTGGCCGCCACATGGCGGCAGCCATCTTAACTCACGAACAGCGGTGTTTGGTCGTCGAGCGTCTGGAACTCAAATCGGACGCTTGACTAACCAGACACCGCTCAGACCTCCAGAACAACGAAAAAGTTTGATTTAAACTGCCGACCGGCCCGCCGTTCGGTAGGATGAATCCCCCAGACTAGGGGATTCATCCGAACGCAGAGTTAGAGACAGATGGCTAAGCTGTTCGGTAGTTTTGATTCACTGAAATAGACCGATCGCAGGGCCAGAATTCATGGAGCTGTTTTCGGGCACTAAATCCTTGCAGTCGGTCAAAACTTTAACTGTCTATAACTCCCGAACCCCTGGTCCGATCTGGGTGAATTTCGAGTATGTTGCTCACCCAGATCAGACCTACCAGGGGACCCCTTAATTGTCCCCGTACCCCCTGTATTTGGGGGACATCAGGAAAGTGGGGAAAACTCTGTCTCCACTAATATGTTTAACTGTTAATCTAAGGGGAGGAGAGGGAGAGGAGGTGACCACGATATGATTGGGTACTGTAAGTTACCTCCCTTGCATGGGAGAAAATGCATAAAAGCAAACTTGTGAATAAAGCTGACAGTTGACTCCCAGACTATGTGTCGTCTAGTCCTTGGGGAGGTGGATTATGCTGTGTTCCTGTGATTTTGTATGCTGAATCTTTGTTCCCAGCGGAGAGCCATTGGAGTAACCCCTGCCCCTCCGCTACACAGCTTATGTAATTTAGCCGGTGTGTAGTGCCACAGGAAAGCCTTTTGTAGTCACTTTCTTGTGTGAAAGTGCAAACGGAAGCTTTGTGGGCTCTTATGAATATTTGCTTCCACTGGAGAGGCGTAATATCAAGTTGCAATTCATTAACCCACTTCCCTGTGAACGTGGGAAGGGTAGGTGCTCTGACTTGTAATGACCTAATCACTTCCTCTTTTTGAAAATAACATCAAGCAGAAGTAAACATATAACAAGCAATAACAATCCAACATCCGAAGGAGTAAACTTCCCGTGAATTCCACACAAACAACCACAACGTCTTCAGGGATGAATCAAACTGAAAAAAGAATGTGTGACAGGTTTAGATACATACAGTGAGGTAGGTGTATTGTAACAGTGAGAGACAGGATAACAAAACAAAAAACAAAAATCCAGAAAAACGTTCAAAATACTTGTTTTTCCCTCACTGTAGTCATGAACGTGGAAATCCATGGTATGAACCCTTAAGTGCAGGCCACAGCTTGGACAGAGAGAACTTATCAGTGCTCAAACAGTTAATTCAATGTTATGGGAGATATTCCATTAAGCAGTATGTGGTGGGACTGCTGGTTGTCCGTGACCTGCCCTATTCTATATTTGTAGATTCCCCAGTATAAAATGTGTGTTACCCATGTAGTTTTATTTTAAATGTGTAATATGCCTTTTGACCACGCGGGGGCGCTCTGGCGCCCATCCCGGTGCCCCGTTAGAACTTTCCCACCAATTAATCAGAATGTTTGCACTTGCAACATAGGTGTGAAACCGCAAGGGAAATAATTAATGAGCACTCCCCTGGGTGGCTGACAGGGGGAGCATTCAGATACCGAAGAGGGTCACTTCCCTTGCGGGGACTTCGCACCGGGATTACAGGGACACCCTGATGTTGGTGTGGGATATCTCTGGGGTACTGGTGGTCCGGATCACCCTAACCTACTCCTAAAGGAGCCATAATCACTGTTTTCCTACCCGGGGGCTGCAAGGCCAGGCTTGTAGCTGCCCAAAGAGTGCTTCCCCTGAAGAGTCCCCACTGGCCACATGAAAGTCCATGCTGACCAATGAGAGAAGGCGCTCTTATTCAAACTGGGTTTGCACCCAAGTCTCCTCGTTCTTCGAGCCTTCCAAACAGGGTCTCTTGCCTTTTCGTCTGATTGGGTGGCGAAACCCCTCTCCTCTCCGAGTGCCTATTGGTGCAACCAAGTTTCCTGGAAATCCTGTTTAGCAGTTAACAGAGGCTGTAACAGCATGTTTCCATACAGTAATGGAGAAGAGTAATACTCTGTCCTGTCTGCTTGATGGAGCAGCAAAGAAAGAGGAGGTGCTTAGGTCACTATACCTCATGCACATCCTGCTCTCTCGTGATTTGGTCCTTTTTTTCCCTGTGTGTTTCTTTGCTGCAGTGGAGCTAGTAAAGAGAGATTATGCAAAATACGAAGCCTTCTGTCATGTTGTAAAATTCATATTTACACAGATTTTCCAGATTTGTGAAATAAATTCAATATCGCAAGAATCAATGAAGAGACCCCAAATCTGGAAGAATTTCTCAGTAAGACTGTGTTTATGTGATGATAATTCAATCCAATCCATCCAGAAGGTTTGTAAAAGTTTTGATTATAGTAAGGATTTGGATGGAGCTCCCAATGTATCAATTGATGTAAAAAGTTTTGATAAGGGTTTAAGAGCATGGAAATATATCTGGGTAAACAATAGTTTAATCCTGTTAAGTGAATACAATTTTTTTGCTTGCCTGCCTCCAGAATGACTGAATCCCCATAAAATTTGGGAATCTGATCCTCTCCTCCCTCTCTCACGTGTGTGTAACGGAGCTCCCTGTACCCTGGCTGGGTACCTCCACCAAGGACCGCTTCTTAGCTGGAACAGTGAGTAAAACCTCAGCACTCTTGCCCTCAGTCGCCGTGGCTTGACTGGGGTCCTGGAACCGCCACCTCCTTCCTGGAGCCAAATGGGGAATTAGCTCTGACACCCCCAGGCACTGGACGACACTCAGTCCTGGGAGCTCTGGAACCGAATGGGGAATTAGCTCTAGTCCTTACAAGGACTTTCCCCGTTGAATCTCCTGCAAGCTGGAACAGCAGACACAGGAGCAAATCTTCTTTCCCTCCAATAACAGGACGACACACAGTTGTGGAGTGTAAGCTGGAATAGCATTTTAATGGAGGCGCACTGCCCTTTATACAAGTTTCCCAACAAGGTAGACACCCAGGTGGACCTTGTTGGGCACAGGACACAAAGTAGACAAGCCAATCAAAACAATGTAACAATGAATGACACTCCCACATACAGTACACAATCCCTCCCCTCTGCCTGTGATACAATTAAGGTAGATAATACAATAACTTAATTATCCCTAGACAGAAAAAACACATATTGTATAAAGTCTAGTAAGTATCCCAAAATACAACATATCCCAAAACACCCAGATCAGAGCAGGAGTTTAGGAATTTCCTGGAAGTCTTATTTTGACCGACCGCAGGCATGGCCCCACCCCCAAAACAGTTCCAGAGAATCAGGGCTTGCAGTCGGTCTAGTTCGGTAGTTTGTAAATGAACAAACTACAGAACAGAGTCAATAGTCTTACCCTGTAGCTTGTTCCCTTCATCTAGACGAATGATCTCACCAAACAGTGCCTTTCTAAGCTGAATAGAAACGAACGCAGGCGATGATGGAAGTTCAGCGGTGTTCGGTATTTCTGTATCTGATTTCAGTTCCCAGAGATTCGTTCCCAAACACTGCTGCTTGTGTTCATGCGAACAAGATGGGCGTCACCTCGTGGTTGCTCGAGGAATCACAGTCACCCAGACTAACAATTAGAACACTACGGTGAGAAAGGCGGAAAAAGAAGAATGATCGCTAAGTTGTGTGTATCCAAGCAGTGTTCAGTGGCAATTTAACTGCCATATAAGTCATTAAAAAACCCTTAAAACAACTGGTGGCTTGTCGAGACCTGTAAGTCTGGGGGATGTTTCTTCACGTGGGGGATGTACAGTTATTGTCAGGTGTGGAAATGGGGTGACAACAAACAAATGTCACAAATGACCTAATACACAGCAAAACAACTGACAGTAACATGTTAAAATAATGGATCTTTAGAGACAGAAATGGACAGAAATACACACACAGAAAAATACACATACCTCTCAACATTGGGAGCTATGGAATGTGGTATAGGGTGAGCTAGCCAGTGATACAACTTCATGGGCGATACCTGCCTGGAAAGTGCGATGGTCCACCTACTGAATTGGTGTGTCAGCCTAGCATCAAGCACACTGACGGCATCCTGAATGGCCCTATCATATAGACTGAAGTAGTGCTCTCCTGCAACCGCTCTGGCTGCAGACTTCTGCAGCCAGAGCGGGGAGGAGCCAGCGGAAAGATTGACAGGTTTATCCAGCTCTGACCCTAAAATGGAAACTGTACCGCTGAAACTGGGATGGTTGGGAGGTCTATACGCACAGTCACACACAGCATTCACAAACACAAAAACATACACATACACAATAAGTACACACACACACACAGAAACATGAACACAAACACTCTCATACACACACACAGTAACATGCACACATGAACACACTGTTATACAAAAACAGAAACATGCACAAATACACTCTCATACACACAGTAACATGCACACACAAACTGTCATACACACACAGAAATATGCACTTACATAAACACACTCTAACATAAAAACATACACAATAAGTACACACAAACACACTCTCATACAAACACAGTAACATGCGCACTCAAACACACTGTCATACAAAAACAGACACATGCACTTACATATATACACACTCACATAGGAACATGCACAAACACACTCTTATACACACACAGTAATATGCGCACAAAAACTGTCATACACACACAAAAACATGAACTTACATAAAGACACTCTAACACAAAACATACATATTTACAATAAGTACACACTCACACACACAAACATGCACTCAAACACATTCTCATACACACATGGTAACATGCACACATGAACACACAGTCATACAGAAACATGCACAAACACACTCTCATACACGCAGAAACATGCGCACACACACTCACACAAAAACATGCGCACACACATTCTCTCATACACACACAGAACCATGCTCTTACAAATACATACAAACACACCCTCACAAATACAGAAAAGTACATACATGTAAACACAGTCTAATAATGAGATACTGACCAATGAATACAGTCCCAGCTACATACACAGTAAGACACACAAACATCTTCAGCCACATAAACAGTCATTAAAAAAAAAATAGTCACTCACACAAACAGCCCATACACACAGTCACTCTCACGCACACACTCCATATGTGTAAATAATTGGCGATTCATTGTAGCAGTACAATATTGAACCAGAGGAGGGGTTATAGAAAGGAACAGATTTGGAGCCAGCATCAATCATGCCAAGTGCACACGTAGGTCACTAAATATGTCAATTTCAATCAGCTTTGCAATTATATGTATCACATTATAGATTTTGTGTACATTGGCCACACGCTCTTCAAACACCTTCTGTGGTCAAATTGCCTTCAACATATCTAAACATAGATTTTAATTTTGCTTGTCTACACATGTAATCTGTCTGCTACTGAAATAATTTTATTAGTAAAGGAATGAATATAACCTACTAAGTTCTCAGTGAATACTTTTCTAGCAACCTATTTCATTACCCCTACTTTTACCCAGGGGCAGACCTAGATCATTTGGCACCCGGGGCAGGTCCTCATTTACCGGAGTCGTTGCCCTTAGCCCCCACTAACCCATTTTCGCCCCGCTTGGAACAGCGGGAGCTGGGATGGGCACCACCGCAACCGTAGCACTTATGCTTCAACCTGCACAAGGACACCCACTTACAGTGACCATCGCCCAACCGGCACTCCCCAAGAAAGGACGAAAAAGCGCCCTGTAGAGGCTCTGGGTGAGACATAATTGAGAGCCAGAGAGCCAGAGTACATCTGGTCCCAGGACAACGAGGGTCGCACCGTCTGCTGCTGACGAAATTGTTCCTGAACCAACCCAGCCCTCCATAGCTATGACAAGCGTGCCAAATAGTGTCCTGATAGCAGAACAACGCAGAGCATTTCTGGGGGAAACTTCTCCCCAACGACGCTAGCCAGGATATAAAAATACCCGTAATCAATTTCCAAACGTCTTGGTAATATTCCGATATTTCTACATGTTCTTCTCGGACTCCTTACTATCCTTTTCGACCAAGGGGGGAGCTTCCTCCAGTGGCAGGAGGGAAAATATTTCTACAAACTCCCCTATTCAAATCTTATCCTTATATTCCTGCTTCAAGTGCAAGACTAGCGGGCCAGACCAGCACATGTAAGCAGTGCCACATCCGAAACGCCACATGGGAGGCAAAGGCAATGGACCACTACCATCAAAGGACAAAGATTCAGCGGGCCCCGAGGACCACGCAGAGGGCATTTGTTGGGCAGAGCACCTGTGACGAAAGTGACCTCGCTACTGGTTTTTGGAGAGGCCTGGTTGCCAGTATATATACCGAAACATGCATATATTACAGGGTGCTACTGGGACCAAAATACAAAATATACAAACCAGTGCACTCGCTTATTAACTAAACAGTGATTTCAAATTCTAAATAGTACTATTTAAAAACACCTAGGTAGAAAATAATGGGGGTTTGGTTACATTCTATGATCATACATTGCATAAGCCTGCCAACTGCATCAAAGTACCCCATTCTTGGCAGGTCCTACTCTAGCAGCCTAATGCTTGCTCTTATGAGATTAATCCACTTACTTGGGAAATGCTTCCTTACTGGGACTCTCTGCAAGTCAAGGCTAAATAGGGTCCTGGAATGAGACACCTGTGACAGGGAGGGGTGAAAAACCCAGGGGTTGGCCTAGACTCCCCACAATTATAAACAAAGTCAGGAGGGCTGCACTCACCTAAACATGCATACATTATAGGGTGCTACTGGGACCAAAATACACAAACCAGTGCACTCGCTTATTAACTAAACAGTGGTTTCAAATCCTAAATAGTCTACTAATAACTATTTAGGATTTGAAATCACTGTTTAGTTAATAAGCGAGTGCACTGGTTTGTATATTTTATATATATATATATATATATATATATATATATATATATATATATATATATAAAGACTTTCCTCTGTGATATCTGCCAGCCTTTCTGTACATATGTTTGTTTGTTTGTTTGTTTGTTTTGAATAACTCTCCTATCATATGTGAATCTTCCCATGTGTGAAGATAGTGGGGACCATGCACAAAATTAACCCCTAACCCAGAACCCTTAGCAATAATTGACACAAGACGTATATATGGTTAAAATAGGCCACATCATTTAGTAACCATTCACCAATAATTTAACTTGTAACCGTATAAATAGTACATAACTTGTCCTTGCCAATAACTAACAATCCATAAATGATTAACTTAACAATTCCCCGGGTGCTACACCTCCCCATTGTCTTACCAATCCATAACCACACCTCCAGGCTTATCGCCGCCTGTCAAGCTGACCACTAACCACATCTCCAGGCTTATCGCCTCCTGTCAAGCTGACCACTAGCCGGCTTTTAGCTAAGGTTGGCACGTCCATACCTTAGCCATACCTCCTGGCTTATCGCCCCCTTAATGCCAACCACTAGCTGGCTCTTTTAGCTCAGTGGGCACGTCCATTCCTTAGCCACACCTCTGGGCTTATCGCCCCCTTGGTGCTGACCACTAGCCACACTAGTGTGCCGTCTATGCCTTAACCACACCTCCAGGCTTATCACCCCCTTTGTGATGACAACTAGCTGGCCTTTAGCTCAGTGGGCACGTCCATGCCATTTTGAGATTCAGGGAGGGGCGAGCCCCACTGCATCATCATACTAGGGTTGCCACCGGGCCAGTATTTGATGCTGTTTGGACGGTGCTGGTATTGCAAAAATACCGACAATAAAATTAACTTTTTTTTTTCCTAGAGGATAAAGTTCTGTAATATCGGCACTGGCCACCAGGGTGCGTGGTGTTTGTAGGACGTGCAAGGAAGACTCGTTGGTGCCTGAGCTGTGTGCCACAGCATGTCCCTACCCTCTCCACAGATAGAATGGAATCCGCGTGGGGGGAGTGGGAGGAGCAGGAGCTACAGGACAAGGAGATGGAGGCTGAAGCATCAGGGAAGCATGGCAGCAGGAGTTCTGACAGTAGGTACCTGAGTGTGTCTTCAGCACCATGTGTGTGTGTGTGTGTGTGTGTATGTATCAGCCTGTGTGTGTATACAGCATAATAGAATAATAGAATAGGGGATCATCTGCTAAATACAGATCAAATGGGAAAACATAGCGTTTAACTGTGTGAGAGTGAGTGAAGTAATATAATTTTACAATTGGCCACTCACAGATTATCAGATGTAAATCAGCTTTGGATAAAATCTTTTTCTTCTGATTCTTCACACTCCCATCAGTCAATCAGAGTGTTTGGCTCAAAAGAGAAAATATATGGAACAAATAAAGTGCAATTCCAGAGTAAAGTACAAAAATAATTTAATAACTTACATATAAGTTAAAAACAATGAGCATATCACCACTGGGCGTCCTACGCGTTTCGTCCTAAAATGGGACTTCCTCAGGGACTTGGTGCATCAATAACAGCAGAAAATATATAATACAAAACATTCCCCCCGCCCGTTCTTATATACCCCCTCCCTGAGTTCATTATTCAATCATTCCCGGCCGGTGTTTCTTCTCTGTTCGGGCAGCACTTCCTGGTTGGGCGCGATAACGTCATCACGCACGCACGTCCCTTGCGTTCCAGACGTGCGTTCCAAATACCCGGAAGTGGATGTCGTTTATAGATTTTCCGTTCTCTCGGAGACATATGGGCAAAGTAGAGGCATATGAGGGGGAAAAAGTTACAAAAACTCTGGAAAGCACGTATATGGATAAGAATATCCATCATGATTCTATTAAACATGTAAATAATGTATATAGACTATGTTATAAATAGTCATTATTCTATTAAAAATTATATTCAATGTACAGAAAAAATATATTATAAAAAATATGTAAATAATGTATATAGACTATGTTATAAATAGTCATTCTCAAGAAAAATAAAATAAAAATAAAAATGAAAAAAATGGATGAAATAAAAAAATACACTAAAACAAGTACCGGTATATACATCTAAATTATTGTATTCAAATAATAAAACAATCTGGAATAAGACTCCATTAATTTTCATTTTCCTTACATATTAATTTTTACATTCCCTATTCTGAGAATGTGTATGAGGCAAACAGCCCAATATCAACACATAACTTTGTAATATATTGGTGATTAAGTGCATAAGGTGGAACCCATTTTTTCATATATACTTGTATGTTGTCGCACTCCTCCCCTTCATCTCACTTTCTATAATACTTCAACATTTTTCTACCTCTACAGGTTTTTCTTTTAGAGTTTAAGGTTTTTTAAAGTTTTTTGAAGTTTTTAAAGGGGCCCCATGTCTAATACCAATATGGATAAGGGCTATGTAATTTTTTATGGCCCAGTATTTAATATTAATACCTCTGATGGATTAGATTATATATATGTATTCTTTCGGGAAAGATCCATCAGAAGCACCTTATACGGATATTGGAAGATACATAGAAATTAAATGAAGCGAAGGAAGTGCGACATCCCAATAAACATATTCCTCAACCAAAGGATTAATCTTCAAAAAAACTCCACAGGTCAATATCCAGATTTAGACCCCAAGGTTTGAGTGTCTTTAGTTTATTTATCCAGAATGTTTCTCTTTGGGAGAGTTTTTTGGTTAAATCTCCTCCCCTCCAATAGGGATCCACATGTTCAATGCCCACGAAGGAAAAGTGTTGCCAATCAAATTGGCTGCAGGAATTGCAATGTAGAGGTACTATGTGTTTAGTTGATTTTTTTCTAATATTATTTTGATGTTCCAATATTCTTTCTTTAAGTTTTCTACAAGTTCTTCCCACATATTGTTTCCCGCATGGGCATTGGAGCATGTAGACTACATTTTTGGTGTTACAATTTATATTAGTTTTTTTTTTTTTTTTTTTTTATTTTAGTTTAAAATAAAAACTAATATAAATTGTAACACCAAAAATGTTGTCTACATGCTCCAATGCCCATGCGGGAAACAATATGTGGGAAGAACTTGTAGAAAACTTAAAGAAAGAATATTGGAACGTCAAAATAATATTAGAAAAAAATCAACTAAACACATAGTACCTCTACATTGCAATTCCTGCAGCCAATTTGATTGGCAACACTTTTCCTTCGTGGGCATTGAACATGTGGATCCCTATTGGATGGGAGGAGATTTAACCAAAAAACTCTCCCAAAGAGAAACATTCTGGATAAATAAACTAAAGACACTCAAACCTTGGGGTCTAAATCTGGATATTGACCTGTGGAGTTTTTTTGAAGATTAATCCTTTGGTTGAGGAATATGTTTATTGGGATGTCGCACTTCCTTCGCTTCATTTAATTTCTATGTATCTTCCAATATCCGTATAAGGTGCTTCTGATGGATCTTTCCCGAAAGAATACATATATATAATCTAATCCATCAGAGGTATTAATATTAAATACTGGGCCATAAAAAATTACATAGCCCTTATCCATATTGGTATTAGACATGGGGCCCCTTTAAAAACTTCAAAAAACTTCAAAAAACTTTAAAAAACCTTAAACTCTAAAAGAAAAACCTGTAGAGGTAGAAAAATGTTGAAGTATTATAGAAAGTGAGATGAAGGGGAGGAGTGCGACAACATACAAGTATATATGTAAAAATGGGTTCCACCTTATGCACTTAATCACCAATATATTACAAAGTTATGTGTTGATATTGGGCTGTTTGCCTCATACACATTCTCAGAATAGGGAATGTAAAAATTAATATGTAAGGAAAATGAAAATTAATGGAGTCTTATTCCAGATTGTTTTATTATTTGAATACAATAATTTAGATGTATATACTTGTTTTAGTGTATTTTTTTATTTCATCCATTTTTTTCATTTTTATTTTTATTTTATTTTTCTTGAGAATGACTATTTATAACATAGTCTATATACATTATTTACATATTTTTTATAATATATTTTTTCTGTACATTGAATATAATTTTTAATAGAATAATGACTATTTATAACATAGTCTATATACATTATTTACATGTTTAATAGAATCATGATGGATATTCTTATCCATATACGTGCTTTCCAGAGTTTTTGTAACTTTTTCCCCCTCATATGCCTCTACTTT
The DNA here is from genome assembly GCF_036172605.1 of Pelobates fuscus. Taxonomy (NCBI): domain Eukaryota; kingdom Metazoa; phylum Chordata; class Amphibia; order Anura; family Pelobatidae; genus Pelobates; species Pelobates fuscus. The sequence continues at coordinate 2,980,770 of NC_086319.1, read as the reverse complement.
GCCCATATGTCTCCGAGAGAACGGAAAATCTATAAACGACATCCACTTCCGGGTATTTGGCGTGATGACGTTTGTAGCGGAGTAGAGGTACGATCCAAGGTAGCTCCGCTGGTAGACAGGAACAGCAATCCAATATAGGTATCAAACGGGTAGCGTGGTTACAATCCCTTCCCTCCAAGAACTAGACGACACATAGCTTGGAGGTCAACTGTCAGCTTTATTCACACAATTTCTTTTATGGCTTTTTCCCATGCAAGGGAGGTAACTCAAAACAACCAATCCCCTCACAATCACCTCCCCTCCCTCTCCTCCCCTTAGATTAGCAGGTAAATTAATTAGAGAGGACCGAGTTTTCCCCAGTTTCTGAATGACCCCTAAATACGGGGGGTACGAGGATAAACGAGGGGTCCCCTGGTAGGTCTGCTCTGGGTGAGTAACATATTCAAATTTCACCCAGATCAGACCAGGGGTTCGGGAGTTACAGGTATGTAAAGATTTGACCGACTGCAGGGACACAGTAGCCGAAAACGGCTCCATAGATTCTGGCCCTGTAGTCGGTCTACTTCACTGCATAGAAAGTGCCGAACAGCTCAGCCATCCGACCCCAATCTTTGGTTCGGATGAATCCCCTAGACTGGGGAATGCAAACTACCGAACGGCGGGCCGTTCGGCAGTTTGGATCATATGATTTGGTGATCCTGGAGGTCTGAGCGGTGTCTGGGTAGTCGAGCGTCCGATTTTAGTTCCAGACGCTCGACGACCAAACACCGCTGTTCGGCAGTTAAGATGGCCGCCGCCACGTGGAGATTAGGCGAACGGCGGCCACCCACGGACCCAATAACGGTATGTGCACATGGATTCTTCTTTAACATGCTGGCATAATATACAAGATACATTGACAGGGACAAATGACATTGTAAATACGGGTTTCTGGTGGCTACTTCTGCCACAATGCTCCCCCAGAACCAAGCCAGCATACACAGTCTGATCCCAACGGATCGGCTTGGGGATGTCTGGAGGAGTACCCACAGATCACTTGTCTAGTTCCGTTTGTCGGGATAACCCGTCAGCATTTCCATTGAGCTTCCCCGGGCGATATTGGATATTGAAATCAAAGGGCTGAAGCGCTAAGCTCCAGCGCAGCAGTCTGGCATTGTCTCCTGACACCCGGTTCAGCCAGACCAACGGGTTGTGATCTGTGAGCAGGGAAAATGTTTGTCCATACAAATAGGGCTGTAGTTTCTTGAGGGCCCACACCACGGCAAGGCATTCCTTTTCGATGGCGGCGTAGCTTACTTCTCTGGGTAAAAGTTTTCGGCTGAGGTAAGCTACGGGGTGTTCACCGCCATCGGCTCCGATCTGGCTCAGTACTGCTCCCAATCCGAACATTGAAGCGTCTGTATGGACGAGAAAGCGTTTAGTCGGATCGGGAGCAGCCAACACAGGGGCATTAACAAGGGCATTTTTTAGGAGTTGGAAGGCCTGTTCACACTCTGGGGCCCATACTACTAATTTGGGAAGGTTTTTGCGGGTTAAGTCGGTAAGGGGCTTGGCTAGGGCGCTGTAGTTAGGTACAAACTTTCGGTAATATCCTGCCGTCCCCAAAAAGGCTAGTACCTGGGTTTTAGTGCGGGGGGTTGGCCATTTAGCTACGGCCTCTATTTTGGCTGGTTCGGGTTTTTGGTGGCCGCTGCCTACTCGGTGTCCGAGGTATTGGACCTCGGCCATCCCTATATGGCATTTACTGGGCTTGAGGGTCAGTCCGGCTTCCCTGATGCGGTCTAGCACTGCTCCGATATGGTCTAAATGATCGGCCCAGGAGTAACTAAAGATGGCTATGTCGTCTAGATAGGCGCAAGCGTACTCCTGAAACCCGTCCAATAGTCGGTCCACCATCCTCTGGAAGGTGGCCGGGGCGTTCTTCATCCCAAATGGCATGACCCGGAATTGGTACAGGCCAAATGGGGTGACGAAGGCCGACTTGGGAATGGCGTCCTCGGCTAGAGGAATTTGCCAATATCCTTTACAAAGATCAATGGTGGTTAAGTATTTCCCCCTAGCCATTTTGTCTAATAGCTCGTCTATCCGGGGCATGGGATAGGCATCGGATATGGTTTTATCATTGAGCCTCCGGTAATCTACACAGAAGCGGGTAGTTCCATCCCGCTTCGGCACGAGTACTACGGGGAATGCCCAGGGGCTATCTGAATGCTCAATTACCCCTAACTGCAACATTTCCTTCAGTTCCTTGTACATGTTCCCCCTCACTGCTTCGGGAATGCGGTAGGGCGGTTGACGGAGTGGGACCGGATCTAGGGTTTCTACCCGATGGGTAGCTAACGGGGTATATCCCGGGAGGTTGGAAAAAGTGGCTCCTTTTTCCCTAATTAAACTTTGGGCCTGAGCTTTTTCCTGGGGATTCAAGCGGTCTCCTAGCTGTACGGCTGCGAGATCCTCTTGTAGCGTTTCTCGGGCCAGCATGTCAGGGAGGGGTAGGTTATCTGTGTCCTCTGCAGCCGAGGCGCAGATGGCGGACACTTCCTCTGTGCGCTCGTGGTAGGGCTTCAGCATGTTCACATGGAACATGCGTCGGTCCCCGGTCCCGGCGCAGGGGCCGATTATATAGGTGGTATCGCAGACCTGCTCTACCACCTTGAATGGGCCCCGCCAGGAAGCCTGCAGCTTGTCAGTAGGGACGGGGCGTAAGACTAGTACTTTCTGGCCGACCTGAAAGCTGCGGTCCCTGGCTCCCTTATCATACCAGTGGCGCTGGCGTGTCCGGGCCGCCTGGAGGTTGTTGCGCACAGCTCGGGTCAATTCCTCCAGGCGGTTCCGAAACTCCAACACATAGGGTACGATAGGGGTGCCGTCAATGGTCGTCCCCCCCTCCCAGTGTTCCCTTATTAGGTCTAGGGGTCCCCTTACCCTCCTTCCGAACAACAGTTCGAAGGGAGAGAACCCAGTGGACTCTTGGGGCACCTCTCGGTAGGCGAACAGGAGATGGGGTAAGAACCGCTCCCAGTTCTTCTGAGTGGCTACGAACGTGCGGATCATTTGTTTTAAGGTCCCATTAAACCGTTCGCAGAGGCCATTGGACTGGGGGTGGTATGGGGAATTAAGGATAGCTCGGACCCCGCATACTTTCCAAAGCTGTTGCGTGACCTCGGCCGTGAATTGGGTACCCTGATCTGAAATGATCTCCCGGGGGATCCCCATACGGGTAAAGATACGCATGAGGGCGTCTACTATGGTCTCTGCGTGTACATTCGTTAGGGCTACTGCTTCGGGGTATCTAGTGGCATAATCTACCACGGTCAATATGTATTTCTTACCAGACGGGCTTTTTTGTCTCAGTGGTCCGATAATGTCTACCGCTACTCGGCTAAAGGGTTCTTCAATAATGGGCAGGGTGTGTAGTTTGGCCTTGTATCGGTCCCCCCGCTTTCCCACTCTCTGACAGGTATCGCAAGTATTACAGTACTGCTTAATATCCTGTGATATCCCTGGCCAGAAGAAGTTCTGTAGCAGCCGATGTTTGGTTCGGCTGATCCCTAGGTGTCCGGACATGGGAATGTCGTGGGCGATTCGCATTAACTCTTGTCGATACTTTCGAGGCACAATTAACTGTTTAATGGGTACAGGAATTGACCCGGCTACTACTTTTTCTGCATACCGGTATAATAACCCCTTATCCCAAGCATATCTCTCCCCCTCTCTGCCAGTCTGGTCTTTATCTATCCTGTCCTTGTAAACCTGTAGGGACGGGTCCAGGGCGACCTCGCTACCAAATTCTAATGGGGCAGCCCAGGGTAATACAGTGTGATCAGGGGGGTTTGTGCTTACCTGAGCCTCAGAGTCAAGGTGGGGTGCCGTGGTGCGAGCCTGTTGGCGGGTGACGACCGGGTAAGCTTCCTGTGGAGGAGGCCGGGTAACAAACGCGGAAGTTAGCTCCCCCAAATCGTTCCCCAAAATCACATCGGCAGGTAGGTCCTGCATCATCCCCACTTCAATTTGTCCTGCCCCCGCTCCCCAGTCCAAATGTAGTTTAGCAGTGGGTACCTTGTAGATAGCTCCCCCTGCCACTCGAACTGCAATGCACTCCCCAGTGAGATGGTTCGGGGCCACTAAATGGTTCCGTACCAGAGTGATGGTGGCCCCAGAATCTCTTAACCCCTCCAGCCGCTTGCCCTCCACATGGACCACTTGTCGGTGGCCCTGGCGGTTGTCTGAGGCCGCCTGGACCGGGTTGACCTCATGGAGGGTGCCCAAGGGTTCTGCTATTTGGGTAGAGGTGAAAGGTTGAGCCCAGGGCCTGCCCTGATAGCAGTGTACCGCGGCTCGGGGGGTGGTTGGTGGTCGTTGAGGGGTCCAGGCTGGTCTGGCCCGGTTTTGGGGACAGTCTCGTTGCATGTGACCCAGCTGGTTACATGCATGGCACCGGACAGATGCCCGGTTGTTGTACCGGGGGGTTTGAGACTGGTAGGTCCCCCCTGGTCGGGGCGGATTTACTGGGGTAAGCTGGGGAACAGCTGGCGTAGATTGCACTCTACTGGAGACATGCTGTTCCCGTCGGGAGTCCTGATGCTCATCTGCTAGTTGAGCGGCCTCATGCAGAGTACGGGGCTTACGTTCTCTTACCCAGATCTGTAACTGTGGAGACAAACGTCGGTAGAACTGCTCCAGCATCATCAATTGCTTGATCTCTTGGGCCGTGACGGCTTTGGCTGCCTCAAGCCACCCGTCAGCTGCCCGTTGTAGGCGGTGTGCAAATTCTGCATGTGAGTCTTTTTCTGATTTGGGTAATTCCCGGAACTGTGTTCGGTATGCTTCAGGTGTAAGGGCATACCGTGCGAGCAAGGTTTGTTTTACCTTTTGATAGTCCCTGATATCCTCTGCCGGCATAGCTCGGTAGGCATCTGCTGCGCGGCCGGATAGGTTACCCGCTAGCACTCGTACTTGTTCTTCAGTGCTAATGGCATGTAGCTGGCACAAAAGTTCAAAGTTCTGTAAATAGCCATCAATGTCCCCCTCGGTATCATTAAATGCTTTGAATACCTGGTACGGTATTTTAGCTTTCGCTGGCGGGGTGGGGGCCGCTGTTGCGCTTCCCTGCGCTGATCGCTGCATAAAGAGAGCCTGTACATCGTTGTACACCTGGTCTGCTTTCTGTGCTGCCATGGCTGGTGAGAATAGAGCCATCCTGGCCCTATATTCTCTGGTAAACTCAGTTTCTTCCCCCTCCCTTGGGGGTGCTGCAGCAGCTGCGACTCTGTCTCCTTCCATGAGTTCTGCGATTAGGATAGCCTTTGTTTTGTTGCTTGCTATCCTCCCTCTCGCTTCCAGTAACTCTTTTAGCGTGTCCCGTTTCAAGAGGGTATAATCTGTTTCCATTCAGTCCTTTTTAATTCCTGCTGAATGCCTCTTGCTGTGTAGTACGATCCCGTCGCTTGCCACCAATTGTAGCGGAGTAGAGGTACGATCCAAGGTAGCTCCGCTGGTAGACAGGAACAGCAATCCAATATAGGTATCAAACGGGTAGCGTGGTTACAATCCCTTCCCTCCAAGAACTAGACGACACATAGCTTGGAGGTCAACTGTCAGCTTTATTCACACAATTTCTTTTATGGCTTTTTCCCATGCAAGGGAGGTAACTCAAAACAACCAATCCCCTCACAATCACCTCCCCTCCCTCTCCTCCCCTTAGATTAGCAGGTAAATTAATTAGAGAGGACCGAGTTTTCCCCAGTTTCTGAATGACCCCTAAATACGGGGGGTACGAGGATAAACGAGGGGTCCCCTGGTAGGTCTGCTCTGGGTGAGTAACATATTCAAATTTCACCCAGATCAGACCAGGGGTTCGGGAGTTACAGGTATGTAAAGATTTGACCGACTGCAGGGACACAGTAGCCGAAAACGGCTCCATAGATTCTGGCCCTGTAGTCGGTCTACTTCACTGCATAGAAAGTGCCGAACAGCTCAGCCATCCGACCCCAATCTTTGGTTCGGATGAATCCCCTAGACTGGGGAATGCAAACTACCGAACGGCGGGCCGTTCGGCAGTTTGGATCATATGATTTGGTGATCCTGGAGGTCTGAGCGGTGTCTGGGTAGTCGAGCGTCCGATTTTAGTTCCAGACGCTCGACGACCAAACACCGCTGTTCGGCAGTTAAGATGGCCGCCGCCACGTGGAGATTAGGCGAACGGCGGCCACCCACGGACCCAATAACGGTATGTGCACATGGATTCTTCTTTAACATGCTGGCATAATATACAAGATACATTGACAGGGACAAATGACATTGTAAATACGGGTTTCTGGTGGCTACTTCTGCCACAACGTTATCGCGCCCAACCAGGAAGTGCTGCCCGAACAGAGAAGAAACACCGGCCGGGAATGATTGAATAATGAACTCCGGGAGGGGGTATATAAGAACGGGCGGGGGGAATGTTTTGTATTATATATTTTCTGCTGTTATTGATGCACCAAGTCCCTGAGGAAGTCCCATTTTAGGACGAAACGCGTAGGACGCCCAGTGGTGATATGCTCATTGTTTTTAACTTATATGTAAGTTATTAAATTATTTTTGTACTTTACTCTGGAATTGCACTTTATTTGTTCCATATATTTTCTCTTTTGAGCCAAACACTCTGATTGACTGATGGGAGTGTGAAGAATCAGAAGAAAAAGATTTTATCCAAAGCTGATTTACATCTGATAATCTGTGAGTGGCCAATTGTAAAATTATATTACTTCACTCACTCTCACACAGTTAAACGCTATGTTCTCCCATTTGATCTGTATTCAGCAGATGATCCCCTATTCTATTATGCATTTGTATTGAAGACAAGAGGAAGTCTTTGGGGACCTTTTTCTGGAAACTTCACCCCACAAAGGGAAGTTCCACTTTTTGTTTATTAATCATCACTGTTTTTTCACTGGGGTTGTGTACACATATTCCGTTTTGTTTGTGTATACAGCAGTCTGTGAGTATGTATTCAGCTGTGTGTGTGTGAGTGTGTATGTATTCAGCAGTCTGTATGTATGTTTTCAGCAGTCTGTGTGTGTTTTTTCAGCTGCCTGTGTGTGTGTGTGTGTATGTATTCAGCAGTCTGTGTGTACTCAGCAGTGTGTGTATTCAGTGGACTGTGTGTGTGTATTCAGCAGACTGTATGTATGTATTCAGCAGTTTGAATGTGTATTCAGCAGTCTGTGTGTATGTATTTAGCAGTCTGCATGTATGTATTCAGCAGTCTGTGTGTGGACTCAGCAGTGTGTGTGTATGTATTCAACAGTCTGTGTGTATGTATTCAGCAGTCTCTGCGTGTATTCAGCAGCCTGTGGGTATGTATTCAGCAGCCTGTATGTATGTACTCAGCAGTCTGTGTGTATTCAGCAGTCTGTGTGTATGTACTCAGCAGTCTGTGTGTATTCAGCAGTCTGTGTGTATGTACTCAGCAGTCTGTGTGTATTCAACAGTCTGTGTGTTTGTATTCAGCAGTCTCTGTGTGTATTCAGCAGCCTGTGGGTATGTATTCAGCAGTCTGTATGTATGTACTCAGCAGTCTGTGTGTATTTAGCAGTCTGTGTGTATGTACTCAGCAGTCTGTGTGTATGTACTCAGCAGTCTGTGTTTATTCAGCAGTCTGTGTGTATGTATTCTGCAGTCTGTAAGTGTATTCAACAGTCTGTATGTATGTATTCAGCAGTTTGAATGTGTATTCAGCAGTCTGTGTGTATGTATTTAGCAGTCTGCATGTATGTATTCAGCAGTCTGTGTGTGGACTCAGCAGTGTGTGTGTATGTATTCAACAGTCTGTGTGTATGTATTCAGCAGTCTCTGCGTGTATTCAGCAGCCTGTGGGTATGTATTCAGCAGCCTGTATGTATGTACTCAGCAGTCTGTGTGTATGTACTCAGCAGTCTGTGTGTATTCAGCAGTCTGTGTGTATGTACTCAGCAGTCTGTGTGTATTCAACAGTCTGTGTGTTTGTATTCAGCAGTCTCTGTGTGTATTCAGCAGCCTGTGGGTATGTATTCAGCAGTCTGTATGTATGTACTCAGCAGTCTGTGTGTATTCAGCAGTCTGTGTGTATGTACTCAGCAGTCTGTGTGTATGTACTCAGCAGTCTGTGTTTATTCAGCAGTCTGTGTGTATGTATTCTGCAGTCTGTAAGTGTATTCAACAGTCTGTGTGTATGTATTCAGCAGTCTCTGCGTGTATTCAGCAGCCTGTGGGTATGTATTCAGCAGCCTGTATGTATGTATTCAGCAGCCTGTATGTATGTATTCAGCAGTCTGTGTGTATGTATTCAGCAGCCTGTATGTGTGTACTCAGCAGTCTGTGTGTATTCAGCAGTATGTGTGTATGTATTCTGCAGTATGTAAGTGTATTCAGCAGTCTGTGTGTATGTACTCAGCAGTCTGTGTGTATTCAGTAGTCTGTGTGTATGTATTCTGCAGTCTGTAAGTGTATTCAGAAGTCAGTGTGTATGTGTTCGGCAATCTGTGTGTATTCAGTAGTCTGTGTGTATGTATTCTGCAGTCTATAAGTGTATTCAGCAGTCAGTGTGTATGTGTTGGGCAGTCTGTGTGTATGTACTCAGCAGTATGTGTGTATTCAGCAGCCTGTGGGTATGTAGTCAGCAGCCTGTATGTATGTACTCAGCAGTCTGTGTGTATTCAGCAGCATGTGGGTATGTATTCAGCAGCCTGTATGTATGTACTCAGCAGTCTGTGTGTATTCAGCAGTCTGTGTGTATGTATTCTGCAGTCTGTAAGTGTATTCAGCAGTCAGTGTGTATGTGTTCGGCAGTCTGTGTGTATGTGTTCGGCAGCCTGTATGTATGTACTCAGCAGTCTGTGTGTATTCAGCAGTCTGTGTGTATGTATTCTGCAGTCTGTAAGTGTATTCAGAAGTCAGTGTGTATGTGTTCGGCAATCTGTGTGTATTCAGTAGTCTGTGTGTATGTATTCTGCAGTCTATAAGTGTATTCAGCAGTCAGTGTGTATGTGTTGGGCAGTCTGTGTGTATGTACTCAGCAGTATGTGTGTATTCAGCAGCCTGTGGGTATGTAGTCAGCAGCCTGTATGTATGTACTCAGCAGTCTGTGTGTATTCAGCAGCATGTGGGTATGTATTCAGCAGCCTGTATGTATGTACTCAGCAGTCTGTGTGTATTCAGCAGTCTGTGTGTATGTATTCTGCAGTCTGTAAGTGTATTCAGCAGTCAGTGTGTATGTGTTCGGCAGTCTGTGTGTATGTGTTCGGCAGCCTGTATGTATGTACTCAGCAGTCTGTGTGTATTCAGCAGTCTGTGTGTATGTATTCTGCAGTCTGTGTGTATTCAGCAGTCTGTGTGTATTCAGCAGTCAGTGTGTATTCAGCAGTCAGTGTGTATTCAGCAGTCAGTGTGTATGTGTGGCGAAACCGACCTCGCCACGTGTCCTTGAGGGGGGCTGCTTGCCCGCCTCTTGCCTTTGGACTATGGCCCTGGGAGATTGGGCCCTTTTACAAAACGTATTCGGCCCTAACAGAGTGCATGTCACTCATTCTGGCCCTTTAAACACAGTGGGGCCATTCGGTACTTGCCCTGTGTGAGCAGTGATACCCCCAGATAGCTATGCCATGGAGCCTATTCATATAATGAAAGACTATGGGAAAGACTTTAGCTCCATGGCGATTAAACTGTATTTGTGTGGTCTGGGTGCCATTCACCTAATAATGTGCACCCAGACCTGAGCTATCTGGGGATATGTAACATGTCTGTGTTTGGTGTAATAAAAGTGACTTTATATATTTTAAAACATAATCCTGTATTTAGGTCCCCACATGTGTAATGGAGTTTTGTCTTTGACCTGGGAGATAATTGGATTACTTCTCCAATTATCTCCAGGGCAGAAGGGAGGAAGCCAGGATGCATTGTGGGGATGTTTTACTTTTACTGTTTGAGCCAGATGAAAATACTGCCAGCCAGGGGGAACAAAAGATACTTTTACTAACTTTTGAACCCCTGGTCTGATTCTGCTTGACCCTCAAACCGATGTGTCGTCTCGTTTTTGGGGGAATTGGATTGTATGCTGACTGCCAGGAGTGTAAGCGGATTGTATGCTTTTCCTGTTCGGCTGATTCCAGGGTTCGTGTGTTTCCAGTTCGGGAGTTTCCAGAATTCATACAGTTTGCAATTCGGGAGATTGGTGATTGCTGTAGCTGCTGGTCTATGGAAAAGGGGGATATCGCCTAAACTGGGTTTTATCCTCTTGTAAGTGAAACGGTCCGTTACAGTATGTATTCAGCAGTCTGTGTGTACTCAGCAGTCTGTGTGTATGTGTTCGGCAGTCTGTGTGTATGTATTCAGCAGTCTGTGTGTATTCAGCAGTCTGTGTGTATTCAGCAGTCTGTGTGTATGTGTTCGGCAGTCTGTGTGTATTCAGCAGTCTGTGTGTATTATGCAGTCTGTAAGTGTATTCAGCAGTCTGTGTGTATGTGTTCGGCAGTCTGTGTGTATTCAGCAGTCTGTGTGTATGTGTTTGGCAGTCTGTGTGTATGTATTCAGCTGTCTGTGTGTATTCAGCAGTCTGTGTGTATTCAGCAGTCTGTGTGTATGTGTTCGGCAGTCTGTGTGTATTCAGTAGTCTGTGTGTATTCAGCAGTCTGTAAGTGTATTCAGCAGTCTGTGTGTATTCTGCAGTCTGTAAGTGTATTCAGCAGTCTGTAAGTGTATTCAGCAGTCTGTGTGTATTCAGTAGTCTGTATGTATGGGGGTGAGTAAGCAGGAATGGATAATAGTTGGGAATCAATACCAGCTGACAGCTTCTGGAGGTTTATAGAACTATAGATTCCTTCTGAGTTGAGGGGGGTTAGGCTGAGGTTGTTGGGGAGGGGTCTATTGAGAGCAAATGATAGGAAATGAGATCTGAGAGAGGAAATGGAGTGTTGCAGATGGTAGAGACTGTACATTCATGAGTGAAAATAAGGTCTAGAGTATTGCCCGCTACATGGGTGGGGGAATTAGCCTACTATGATAGCCCAAGGGAGGAGGTAATAGAAAGTAGTTTTGAGGCTACTGGGGTCAAGGGTGGGTTAATGGGAATGTTGAAGTCTCCAAGAATTACAGATGGAATGTTAGAGGAGAGGAAGTAAGGAAGCCAGGCAGCAAAGTGGTTAAGGAAGAGAAGTGGGGAACCAGAGGGACGATAGATAATGGCAATGTTAGCAGAGATGGGTTTGAAAAGGCGGATTAAATGAATCTCAAATGATGAGAAAAAGAGGGTAGAGGGCATGGGTAGAGGCTTGAAGGAGCAGTGAGGTGAGAGCCTTTATTTTCCTTTATTTTCAGAGTTTCTTGAGTTGTAGGAAAATTGAAGACCACCAAATGATAAAGAGGCAGGGGTAGCAGTGTCAGAGGGAGAGAGACATGTTTCAGTTAATGCTAGTAATTGTAGGGAACAAGAGATGAAAAGATCATGCACAGCTGTGGATTTAGTAACACTGCAAACAGAGCGTGCATTCCTGAAGGTAGTGTGGAAGGAGGATTTAAAGGAAGAGTAGCGTGAGGTGGGTATGAGATTGGAGTCACTGCAAAGTCCCATGGCCACTACTCTATCCTAATTCTCCTTGACCTTTCTGGTGTTTTTGACACTGTTGATCATCAACAGTTTCTTCTCATCCTCCGTAATCTCCATGCTGCTCACTCCTGCTGCTCTTCCTACCTCTCCCAGCGCTCTTTCAGTGTTTCTTTCTCTGGCTCTGCCTCTTCTCCCCAATCCCTCTCTGTTAGTGTTCCACAAGGGTCTGTCGTTGGTCACCTATTGTTTGCACTCTACCCTGCTTCCCTTGGTAAACTCATCAACTCCTTCAGTTTCCAGTATCATTTTTGTGTGGATGACATGCAAATTTATCTTTCCTCCCCTTATTTCTCACCACCACTCTTGACAGGTGTCTCTGATTGCCTCATTGCTATTTCCAAATGGATGGTTGCTCATGTAACGGATCACCTGGCACCCCGACTGGGTACCTCCATTGATGGATGCTCCTAGCGCTTCCTGAGGGCTCCAAGCACTCCAGCCAACACCATAACCACCGTAGACTCCTTCAGAGAGCAAGACAGGAACAAGCTCTTACAAGAGCTTAGTAGTGATATAGCAAGAGAGTATGACTAGCATAGCAATCCCTTGTAGCAGATTCCCCCAATAAGAGACGGCACTCCAAACTGAGGGTGAAGTAGAACTGAAGCTTTTAATCCAACACTCTGCTTTATGCACATTTTACAAACATAGTACTGCCCACAGGGTTTTGAAGAAAAAACAATCAATACATTACAACACAGCTAAACACTCCCATTCATACCAGCAGAAATCCTCCCCTCTGCCTGTGATACAATTATCTCAACACACTTGACTAACTTAATTATCACAAGCAGGAAATATACAGTTTTTACACAATATTAATAACTTTCAAAATATACATGTCATTCACATAAAACATACATTTTCAGAATCAGCATACTCCATATACAAACATACCGTATATACTCGAGTATAAGCCGACCCGAATATAAGCCGAGGCCCCTAATTTTATCCCAAAAAACTGGGAAAACTTATTGACTCGAGTATAAGACTAGGGTGGGAAATGCAGCAGCTACTGGTAAATTTCTAAATAAAATTAGATCCTAAAAAAAATATATTAATTGAATATTTATTTACAGTGTGTGTATAATGAATGCAGTGTGTGCGTATGTGTGTGTGTATGAGTGCAGCGTGTGTGTATGAGTGCAGCGTGTGTATGAGTGCAGCGTGTGTGTGCATGAATGCAGTGTGTGTGCATGAATGCAGTGTGTGTGTGCATGAATGCAGTGTGTGAATGCAGTGTGTGCAGGGCCGGTGCAAGGATATTTGCCGCCGTAGGCAAAAAAAAATTTGCCGCCCCCTCCCCCCCCATATGTCCTGACTTCCCCTCCTCCTCCCTCAGTGGTCCTTACCTCCCCACCCCCGTGTTCCTTCACTCCCCCCCCCCAGTGGTCCTGACTCACCCCTCCCCTAGTGGTCCTTACCCTCCCCTCCCCTAGTGGTCCTTACTTCCCCCTCCCCTCCCATAGTGGTCCTTATCCCACCCCCTCCCTCTCATAGTGGTCCTTATCCCCCTTCTCCCTCCCATAGTGGTCCTTATCCCCCCCATCCCTCCCATAGTGGTCCATATACCCCCCCCCCTCCCTCCCATAATGGTCCTTATACCCCCCCTCCCTCCCATAGTGGTCCTTATCCCACCCCCTCCCATAGTGGTCCTTATACCCCCCCCTCCCTCCCATAGTGGTCCTTATACCCCCCTCCCTCCAATAGTGGTCCTTATCCACCCCCCCTCCCTCCCATAGTGGTCCTTATCCCCCCTCCCTCCCATAGTGGTCCTTATACCCCCCCTCCCTCCCATAGTGGTCCTTACCCCCCCTCCCTCCCATAGTGGTCCTTACCCCCCCCTCCCTCCCATAGTGGTCCTTACCCCCCCCCTCCCTCCCATAGCGGTCCTTATACCCCCCTCCCTCCCATAGTGGTCCTTAACCCACCCCCTCCCTCCCATAGTGGTCCTTATACCCCCCCCTCCCATAGTGGTCCTTATACCCCTTTTTTTATTATTATTAATTTTTTTTTTATTATTTTATTTCTTATTTTATTTATTTATTTATTTTTCGTCCCCCCTCCCTGCTTGATATATGGCAGGGAGGGGGGCTCTCCTTCCCTGGTGGTCCAGTGGCAGTTCAGTGGGGGGGAGTGGGGGGCTGGCAGAGCTGTAACTTACCTGTCCTGCAGCTCCTGTCAGCTCTCTCCTCCTCTGCGCCGTCCGTTCTGCTCTTCTGTCAGCTCCCAGTGTAAATCTCGCGAGAGCCGCGGCTCTCGCGAGACTTACACTGGGAGCTGACCGAGGTGCTGAACGGACGGCACGGAGGAGGAGAGAGCTGACAGGAGCTGCAGGAAAGGTAAGTACAGCTCTGCCAGCCCCCCTCTCCCCCCAGTCTGTATTATGGCAATGCAAATTGCCATAATACAGACTCTGACTCGAGTATAAGCCGAGTTGGGGTTTTTCAGCCCAAAAAATGGGCTGAAAAACTCGGCTTATACTCGAGTATATACGGTACTCAAAAATCATACAATTCCCTCCAGTGGTTTAAATGTTACGTGTGGTAACTTACTTATCTCCAGTACAGGGCATATCTCCATTTACAACAACAGTAAAATACCTAAAAAATACATAATTCCCCTTACATTGAACAGAACCCCCACATTCATCCCCAGATAGCTTGGATCTGAGCGCTCACTATATCCGAACAGCGGTCAGATCCCGCAAACACAGTCAAATCGCCATGGGGTTAAACCATAGCAAGGGCTGGTGAGAGACAGAGAGACAGAGAAGGAGCAAAACAGCAAGTTCCAACCGGTCTGGCAGTGTCCCTGGGACAACGCCCTGCTGGAGAACAATAGACAGGAAATGGGGGAGGGGCACACCTTCCCATGTATTCAAAGGGGCAGAAAAAGTGTTTCCAAATCCAATAAGCCCAAATAAGTTTCTTAACCCCTTAAGGACCAAACTTCTGGAATAAAAGGGAATCATGACGTGTCTCGCACGTCATGTGTCCTTAAGGGGTTAAAGGGCAATACATCCCAGGGGCCATAGCCACATGGCAGGAGGCTGGAAATCAGTCTTCTCCAATGCCCAGTGGCGAGGCTGGTTCCGCCACAGCTCATTTTAAACTTAACCTGTCCAAAACAGAACTTCTGATCTTCCCTCTCTCAAGTGTTGCTACTCCTTTATATCACGCTATATTATTTTATCACGCTATATTCCTCTTAGAAATACCCATACTACTCCATCAAGTAGAACACGAAGTAATTCGAGACCTAGAGCCCATTATAGGGCTAGTAATGCACCGAGGGATGGTCGGTCTGCTAACCACCCCTATTCGAGGAGTGGACGGAGACCCACCCCCCCTCGGAGGCATACACCAGACAGAGTGGAGAATACTAGATTTCAGACCCAGCCTCTATATAACCAATCAGACAAACTAAGGACCTCAAAACAAGTTAATGAACAGGAGATAAATTTTCAGGGGAGACCGAGAGGTCCAAAAGAGAAAACCATCACAAATTATTTTCGCCCCAGAAACGAAACTTGGGAGCATCCCAACCGGTTCACTCCCCTGTATCAAGACTCCCCTCACAAGAGGGTGAGAACAGAGGACTAGATTCAAGTTCGAATTCTTTTTCTTCCCGCGATGAGAAAGAGGCAAAGGTATTTTTAATTTAACTGGTATTCCCCTCACACCAGAGGAAATAGATTTACTTTCAAAAGGGATGAAATTTGCCCCTAATAAAATGGCAAATGATTTCAATCTGTATATAGACCTTAAAAAGTTTATCCGCTCCTTAACTATCAAAAGGCACTTTCTCCTACACCCACCTATAATTGAGGGTGATGTAAATAGTGTAAATACAAAAGAGAACTATAGGTTTCAACCTAGGTCCCATTTTTTTCCCGTTCAGAGTAAGGGTCCATTCTTGGAGACCTTTGAGCATATGGTGGACCAGGCTTTTCAATCCATTACCCATGAAAGAAAGAGAGGTTCATCCCCTTTTCATTTAACAAAGAAGGAGAAAGACACTTTACAACATCTTATGGAAAGAGAGGACCTGGTGATCAGGGAGGCCGATAAGGGAGGAGGAATAGTGTTGATGACAGCCTCCTTTTATCTGAAAGAGTCCCTTAACATCTTGGGGGATAGGAAGACCTACATTAAATTACAAAATAACCCCACCCTGATGTACAACTTAGAACTTAAAGAAATTTTGATCAAAGCCAGGGATAGCGGAATTATATCGCAAAAGAATTTTGATTTCTTATTTCAGAAGAATCCAGTAATTCCAATATTCTATTTTCTTCCTAAAACCCACAAACGCCTCCCTGATCCACCAGGTCGTCCTATCATTAGTGGAGTGAACTCTCTCACTGCTAATCTATCAGCATATATGGATTCGTTTCTCCAAAAATATGCCCAGGGGGCCCCTTCCTATATACGTGACACTAAGTCCTTTCTTCAAGAATTGGAGAGTATAGAATGGGAATCCGACTATAGTTGGGCCACGCTGGACGTGACGTCCCTATATACGGTAATTAATCACCGTTTGGGGCTGGAAGCTCTTGACCACTATGTGTCCCAGGATTTAGACTTGTCCTCAGGCCAGAGGGAATTCATATTGACTTCGGTGAAGTTTATATTAGAACATAATTTTTTCTTTTTTAACGATCAACATTACCTCCAGATAACAGGCACCGCCATGGGCACCAGGTTCGCCCCCAGTTATGCCAACACCTACATGCGGAGATGGGAGGAACTTTTCGTATGGTCAGGGCATGACTGGAGGGAGAGCCTGGTGCTCTGGCGGCGTTATATTGACGATGTGGTCGTCATCTGGAAAGGGTCCTCTAACAGCTTTTCAGATTATGTTCATTATCTAAATTCTAATTTGTTCAACCTTGTGTTCACTCCCGAGTGGAATGGGAGCAGAATTAATTTTTTGGACCTCGAAATTTTTTGTGATCAGGGCCAAATCCACACTAAATGTTTCTTTAAGCCAACGGATGGCAATGGTTTCGTTCACCAACGAAGCTGCCACCACAAACCGTGGCTTAAAGGCATAGCGCGTAGCCAGTTCACCAGACTTAAGCGCAATTGTTCTCGCCCACATGATTTCCAAACCCAGTCTACACATATAAAGAACAAATTATGTGCGAGGGGTTACAACAAAAATACCCTAGAGAAAGAGATCCGTTCCATAGGCTCGTTAGAACGAAGCCGCCTTTTGGAGGATAAACCACTGGGGATAGGAGGGAATGGCAATTTCAGGTCCTCTTTTTTAACCCAATACAACACCGATCACCTTAAGATAAAAATAAGTTTGAGTGAATTCTGGCCCATCTTACAACAGGACCCCATTTTGGGTAGTTCTCTATCTGAACGCCCAACAGTGATTTTTAAGCGAAATAAGAATCTAAAGAACATGCTAGCGCCCAGCTATGCTATTAGAACCAATAGATCCAATGGACCCTCCGATTCAGGTTGCTTTAGAGGATGTAATAGCTGTAAAGCCTGCACCACTGCCCATATGGAAAGAACTAAGGAATTCAGTAGTTTTGTAACTGGAGAATTTTTTGGGATTAAATCACCGATTAGTTGCCACACGGACCATGTAGTATATTTACTGCAGTGTCCGTGTGGCAAACAGTACGTGGGGCGTACACAACGTATTTTAAAAGTTAGAATCTTAGAACATCTAAACAACATACGTAAGGGACTTGTAACCCATTCAGTTCCCGCCCACTGCTCCAGTTGTCCTTCTTTTTCATTTAAATATTTTCGATGTATGGGGATTGAGCATGTTCTGCCCTACTGGCGGGGAGGAGATAGAGTTAAGAAGTTATCCCAGAGGGAAACCTTCTGGATACACAAGTTAAAGACCTTGGAACCTAAAGGCTTAAACATTGGGATTGATCTGGTGTGTTTTTTGGAATAACTGTTAGGTTACTCTTTTCTTTATAATTTCTTTCAGAAAAAGGAGTACCAGTAGATTAATGATATAGAATATTAGGGACATTTTCTCCCCCTTTCTTTTGAGGATATAAGACAATGATAAAATCTAATTTTGGTATATACGTATAAAATCAAAAAATATAAATAAGATAAAAAATAGATTAAGATAACACATATGAAATAATAATAATAATTAATGTAGTTCACACTATACAGTTATGTGTACTAATCAGGTATTTATAATACTCATAACTAATAATATTCAGGGAACATTTTAAAATTTACTGGTTATGTTTTTCACCTTTCAAGTTTAATAGGTGTTAGTCACTTGGATAATTTTGTAATAGGTGTTTGTCACCTCCATAGATTCACAGAGGAATATATTACCTTAAACAGATTTGGAGATAAGGTGCTTGTCATTTTAAATAAACCTATAGAGGGGTTTATTATGATAATAGTCTGAACAGAGAAGAGGTTCACAGAGATTCATGAAGAGTCTGTCACTTTAAATAGGTCTGCAGAGAAGGTGTTTGCTATTCCCACAGAACTGCAGATACCATATGTATGGTGTTCAATCTTGTCATACTATAAGTTTAATTTTATTAAAATAATTAATTATGTTTGTATATGATATATTAACTCATCTTTCTCTTCTTCTAGAGATTAATTGCACCTTTAGTTAAGTTTTTTGAGCCTTTAGTGATTTGTCTAAATGCATTAGGATGTTTCCGATTAAGATAGTGGTGTAATATCTACTGAGCATGTGCGGACTGCCCTTGGAACGCATGTGGAACGCACGTGGAACGCATGTGGAACGCGGAAGTGAAAGAAAACGTCTACTTCCGGTTCCGGCGTTTGAAAAAAACGCGCTCGTTTTCTGGACACCGAAATGCCGAAAATAGAATCAGCTGGATGACACCATCCCTGGACCAATGGAGAGCAGCCCAGAGGACACCCCCACACTTAGGACCAATGGGACATTGGGATTAGCCCTATTTATAGTGATTATTGTTAGGGAGAGTAGGATGTGTATTTTTTTACAATCTGCAATATTGCTGTTGATTTCTTTTATTGTGCGGTCCCTGATGAAGTTCCTGTGTTGAACGAAACGCGTTGCCCCCCATAGACTGTACAGCCGTATCCCATTTCTGCTTGTGGTTGCTACTCCTTTGTCTGTTTCCCTTCAAGTCAACGGCGCTACCATCCACTCTACTAAGCTACAAGCTAAGGAGCTTGTCCATGCCACTGTCCTCTCTCACCATGACTACTGTAATCTGCTTCTTAGTGGATCCGAACCTGCCCCATTACAATCTATAATGAATGCGGCGGCGCGGCTCATCTTCCTGTCCGCAAATATGTTCCGTCTAGGCCTCTACGCTCTGATGGAGACCTACGTCTAACCTCTGTTTGTATTCCTATCTCTGGTACTCGCCTTAAAGACTTCCCGAGGGCTGCACCATTCCTATGGAAGGCCCTTCCCCTCTCCGTTAGATTTTCACCCAGTCTCCACTCTTTCAAAAAATCTTTGCAAACGTACTTCTATAGGAAAGCATATCAATTAAACTGTGAACAGCTTTCACTCCCCGCACCCTGATTCCTCTCCTGAAACTGTCATCAAAACAAAACACTAAGCCCTCAATGAATTCTATCCTAGCAACCTACCATTCTACCCTACCCTTACCTTTTGTGTCACTATACCCCACTCCTTCTAGACTGTAAACTCATTGATCAGGGCCCTCTATCCCTCTGTTCCTGTGCGTCAATCTTGTCTGGTTACAAATACGGGTCTGTTAGTCCACCCATTGTACAGCGCTACGGGACTTGTCGGTGCTTTAATAATAATAATAATAATAATAATAATAATAATTACAAATGTAAAGAGGTGTCTGTGTCCCACTCTCTCTCTCTCTCTCTGTGTATCTATACATCTATTATTTAGTAAGTCTATCTATCTGTCTGTTTGTCAGTCTGTCTGTCTATCTATGAGTCTGTCTCTCTGTTTGTCTGTCTATCCCCCCTTACACTGCAGTCCCTTTCCCAGGTTTATGAGCGCGATGTAGAATGAGCACTCTCCTAACATGTCTGCAGTTCACTTATTTAAAGTGTTTTAACAGAATCGTTTTTCATCTGACAGAAACGTTATAAAACGCTTTCTGACAAAATTATGAGGATTTAATCACCATGTACTGCAAGCAGTGATATTTAAATAAAGTTTTAGGCACATTAACCCCAAGTTGCTGACGATGCATTACTATGTAATAACTCAGTGACAATTTCTAGTGAAATACTACACTGCTTCCTCTATATCGCACAGATTTCATACAATTTAAAGAACGCCAAGCTTGGAATTTTTAAAGAGTCTCGTTATTTCTCATTTGAACATTAATTACCCTAACTTTCAAATTAGATAGGACACATTATCCTCTTTCTGGGAGAGTCTCACACATCATTACTACTTATCAGTTGATTAGTAAATATGTTAAATCTAATAATTGTCAATGAAATTCCCTCCAGTCTTGTCTTGGTTTTAGCTCAGGGTGGGTGGACAGCACCCTGAGCTCTTTGCAGATCAGCATACATAGAGAAAGCAAGGGAGCTTGTACGTAGCTAGTTTATGTTACTTTGCGTCTGTGCAATGTCAATGTAATTCTTTGTATTGTCTGTGTGAATATGTTTGTGTAAATGCATATTTGAATATTTTGAATATATTTAGGTCTTTACAGCAGCACCACTACTGAGAAATGCGTGTTGCGTATACAGTGTTTGCAGATATGTCTGTGTGTGTAAACGTATATATATATTGTCTGTGTGAATGTCTGTGTGTGTAAACGTATATATAGTGTCTGTGTGTGTAAACGTGTATATATATAGTGTCTGTGTGTGTAAACGTATATATATATTGTCTGTGTGAATGTCTGTGTGTGTAAACGTATATATAGTGTCTGTGTGTGTAAACGTATATATATATTGTCTGTGTGAATGTCTGTGTGTGTAAACGTGTATATATAGTGTCTGTGTGAATGTCTGTGTGTGTAAACGTATATATAGTGTCTGTGTGTGTAAACGTGTATATATATAGTGTCTGTGTGAATGTCTGTGTGTGTAAACGTATATATAGTGTCTGTGTGTGTAAACGTGTATATATAGTGTCTGTGTGAATGTCTGTGTGTGTAAACGTATATATAGTGTCTGTGTGTGTAAACGTATATATAGTGTCTGTGTGTGTAAACGTATATATAGTGTCTGTGTGAATGTCTGTGTGTGTAAACGTATATATAGTGTCTGTGTGTGTAAACGTATATATAGTGTCTGTGTGAATGTCTGTGTGTGTAAACGTATATATAGTGTCTGTGTGTGTAAACGTGTATATATATAGTGTCTGTGTGTGTAAACGTGTATATATATAGTGTCTGTGTGAATGTCTGTGTGTGTAAACGTATATATAGTGTCTGTGTGTGTAAACGTGTATATATATAGTGTCTGTGTGAATGTGTGTGTGTGTATACGTATATACAGTGTCTGCGTGAATGTGTGTGTGTGTATACAGTGCCTGTGTGAATGTCTGTATATGTGTGTATATACAGTGTCTGGGATATTTGGGGGGACTACACGACAGGTGAGTTACATGCATTAGTATACTTTTTGAGCTTTTTTCTGCCTTTGATTGCTTTACATTTTTCCATTTTATTTCCTTTTTTCTTTTGATTTTATTTTAGAACTAGCTTTTTCCCTTTTTTCTGCTTTGAAACCCTTTTTGATTGCCTGCTGCATGTGAGCTAACTGATATATATTTTTCTCTTATATTTTTTCCTTAATTTTTTTTTTTATTATTATTTTCATTTTAACATATATTTTCTTCAAATTTGTATTATTTTTTTTTTAAATTTTTTTATACATGTAGCTATATGTGTATCTGGATACCTGTGTTACTTAGTTTAGTAAAACATTGCAGTTGATATTAGCACACTACTAGTGGCAGGGAAGTGTATGGACAAATTCCATCTCTATACTTTGATGTTTTCATCATTTATTGTATTTTCTCTATTGTACAGTTATTAGTTTATAATTATCATTATACCCTCTAGGTGTAGATATGGTAACCATTAACTGCGGGTAACAGATTTTTTCCGATATTATGTCTTTCTAACTTGTAATTGAATCGTAGAACGTTTTGTACATAATGTACAATAAAGTTGTTCAAATTGCTGATGACGTGGAGATGCATTTTGACGCCATCACGCCATGGCGGAAGCAACGTAAGAGGCGGACCAAGCTGGCAAAATTCCGCCAATTTGCGGCATATGAATGAAACATTCATCTCTCGACTAAAGGGGCCTTCGAAGGGACACTTCCATCCCGAGCGCGCAGCCCGATAGCTGATGCCCGATCGCTGATTGCTGCCCAATCACCGTTTGCCGATACATATGACAGGAGGACTACAACACGGAGGATTCTTCCTGTTAGCCTGTTAGCGGATTAGCCACTGTTTATTGTGTTATTCTAAAGATGTGTATATACCTTTAAGCACCAAGTATGTGTATGCTGCACAGGTTCCATGTGAACAATAGCGTTCGTATGCTGGCGGCATGAAAAAAACGCCAGCATTCATACAATAGTTTCACGTACAGTAAATTTCAACATTGTTTGTGAAACGAACAAACTATGAAGGGAGACCACACACAGGAGGTCGTGTGGCTCCCATTAAGGATTGCAACATTGTTGCAATCGATAATTAGAGGGATTCAGGGTGGCCGCCGTTCGGCCATCTTGGATCCTTTGTTAGCCCAGCGGTATTTTGTCGTCGAGCGCCTGGAACTAAAATCGGCTACTCGATGGCACGAATACCGCTGGACTTCCAAGCTGTTCGGGAGCCCTGGTCCTTCTGTAAAGTGGTTACCTAAAGTCAATCGGTAGTTTGAAGGTAACTTGCATGTAATACTTGTTTCATGCGGCGTTCGGTTATTTATGCTGGGATCTGAGCGGTACTTTCACGAAATGTGCGCTCAGACCCCAGCTATCTACCAGACGTCCATTCGTTTAAATAGAGGGAATATTGTAAAAGTTATGGATTTTAGTGTAAAATGCCGGTTCTGCTGCACGGAGGGATAATCCACTTAACTGTATATTCTAGTGGGAGTATCCCTCTCTTCCAGCAGTGCCTGATGGGAGAAATGTGCAGAATGCCCCTGTTATGTCAGTATGGAAACCCCTTGCATGGGGACTTGCATAAATACTGGAACTGTGTATAAAGACCTCAGTTGACTCCCAGCCTATGCGTCGTCTAGTTCTTGGGAAGGAAGGATTCTTGTAACGCTACCGGGATTATTGTATGCTGTATTTATTTGCCTGGATTATTTTATGTTGTTCCTGTTACCCAGCGGAGATACTGTGGATTATACTACCTCTCCGCTACAAGGATCTACCTATGAGATTACCGTCCCATATACATGGGGAATATTAACTGAACTGTATATAGTTGTAGCTTTGTGTATAGACCATGAATTTCAGTTATGTGTATTATATATGAATTTATTTTCTACAATAGAAGAGATCATTGATTTATACGATAGGTCTTGTTCTATGAACTATTAGTAGAAAAGTAATGCAGGCACTCCAAAATGTTCCAATGAGTAGGCAATTTTATTGGACCCAAAAACCAAAATGCAACGTTTCGACCCCTTAGGGCTTTTATCAAGCTTGAAATAAAGGCCCTAAGGGGTCGAAACGTTGCATTTTGGTTCTTGGGTCCAATAAAATTGCCTACCCTTTGGAACATTTTGGAGTGCCTGCATTACTTTTCTACTAATATATGCTATATCTGGTCTCTTTGGTACTGGGACTGATCCAAGAGCATCCTAGGATTCCAAGGCGAAAGGCTGGGTGCAGTTCCACAACTTGTCTATGCTTGCTCTATGAATTACACACAACTGGTGGTTGTAGCTTTGTGTATTTACTATGAATTCCTGTTATGTGTATTATATAGGAATTTATTTAGAAATCATTAATTGTTACAATAGGAGATATTATTGATTTATACGACATGTCTTGTTCTATTTACATGAATTACACACAACTGGTGTACAATAAATTAATTTTTTTCTTGCATACCTATATATTGATTATCCATTTTTTTCTTGATATATGCATAATATATGCATTTGAGTGCGGTATTAAGATTTATGTTTTTTGTTTTTATATGTATATACAGTGTCTGCGTGAATGTCTGTGTGTGTATACGTATATATAGTGTCCGAGTGAATGTCTGTGTGTGTATACGTATATATAGTGTCCGAGTGAATGTCTGTGTATACGTATATACAGAGTCTGTGTGAATGTCTCTGTGTGTATATGTATATACAGTGTCTGAGCGAATGTCTGTGTGTGTCTATGTATATGCAATATCTCCGTGTGTATGTTTGTACAGAGTCAAGGTGAATATAGCCTCACAGTGAGTTGTTGTGTGTTAAATAGAGTTGAGCGAACCCGAACTGAAAAGTTCGGGTTCGTACCAAACATTAGGTTTTTTTGGACCCCGGACCCGAACACGGACAATCAACAAGCGTTTGACTTGTGTGCCCTTAGAAGCCATCACAGCCATGCCTCCTAATGGTATGGCTGTGATTGGCCAGTGCAGCATGTGAGCCAGCCTCTATATATAAGCTGGAGTCGCATAGCGCCGCACGCACATGAGCTCTTATTAGTGTAGGGAGAGGTTGCTGCCGCTGATAGGGACAGCTTAGAAAGAATTCTGCAAACTAGTACATTAGTGGGGTGGGGTGCACTTCATATCTGAGAGTCAAATAGAAGCTTAAAATACCGCGGTTACATCTGAGTTTTAAAAAGTAATTTTTATTTTGGTGCTAAATAGTACATTAGTGGGGTAGTATATTAGTGGGGTGCACTTCATATCTGAGAGTCAAATAGAAGCTTAAAATACCGCGGTTACATCTGAGTTTTAAAAAGTAATTTTTATTTTGGTGCTAAATAGTACATTAGTGAGGTAGTATATTAGTGGGGTGCACTTCATATCTGAGAGTCAAATAGAATCGTCAAATACTGCTGTCACATTGCAGTTTTAAAACTTAAAATTATTGGGGGCGGAGCCTAGCTTCCAGGCTAAGCAGACGTGCAGGACCCAAGCTCCTGACCAGAACTGCTGTTTTTTGGGGAAAAACCCCAGAAATCCGGCACGTCTGCTCTCTGGAGGAGAATAAACGAGGAGGGGACACCCAGGGGAACCCTTTGACACCCGAAACATGTCTGACACTAGCCGGGAACCCTAAATACCTGCTGAGGCCTACCAGGGATCGAAGCGGGGAGAGGCGGCCGCTCTCCTTGCAAGAGAACAGACTCGCAGATAACTCAAACCTCCTACTTCCTACCCCCCCCCTTTGGACCGGTGGGGGATATCCCGGTCCACACAGGGCGCTGGAACAAGCACTACACCGCCTGCACCAAGAGGCCGCACTGGGAAATATTGGTGAGCCACACGACACCCTCAAGATGGCCGCCACAGCGCAACCTCAGCGAGACCCATCAAGCCAGACGGACCAGAGCTGGAGGGAGGCCTTTGAGGCCCGGTTCGACGCTATCTGCAACGCCTTCTGGGACCGCATAGCTAAGCGTGGACCCCTGCCTACCCCTCCCAAGACGGAACCTACCTTCAGTGCACCAGCGGACACCTGTCCCCTTTCTGGGCCGGGGGCCCAACTGGAGAAACCTCCAGGCCGCAGTCCGAACACCCGCAGGGAAGACCGCAAGCCGGAAACCCCGGGGACCCGCGATCCAGCCTCACAACGGAGGAGGATCCACGGACAGAGGGCGCTAGCTCCCTTTACAGCCCGGAGCCTAAGGGACGGGGTAATGTCACGCGGCAAGCAACGTCTGCACCACAAGCAACGCAACACACGCTCCCACACATCGGAGAGGGGCACTGTCAAAGCCGGCCTGGAACCCGAGCCCCCACTATGGCATGCACAAGGAATTGGCTGAGACCAGCATATCGCGCACCCACCAGCCCGTCTACGGAATCTTACCGGCAGCATGGACTATGACAACCCTAAAGTGGACACTGTTAATCATAAGTATGTTATGCCTTACACATGCTCACCCATTCTGTAGTTGGCAAGGAAAATCTCCCACTCTCATTTATAACTTGCCCCAGTTTGAATGTTTCTCTAAAGAATGCTATACTACAGTCTAAATGCACTAGCCTGTTTTGCAAGTATTTGTATTCTTATGCCTTAACTACCAGATCGTGAGCTTACCAATGCCTACCCTTCTGTTGTACACTCACCGCTTGGGCAGACACATAAGGCATATCACTGTTTAGCTAAACAGCCCTGGCATACTTTTGCATACTTATACTTTTGCTTATATATTCTTGGGGAACAGACCCTGAATAATGTAAGTTGAGTAAATGCATTGACTGGAAAGTTCGTAGCACAGTCTATGATGCACTGATTTAGCCTAATCCAATTTACAAATATAACAAAGAAATACACCTTATACACACACTTATATACAATGATACTTATCAGTGGTAGGTGAAATACAGCCTCCCTCAGATCGCTCCCAGCTAGCAATCAACTTCAATACCAATATATACAAAACACAACGAGGGAACCGGCTGGTAGCCTAAATTGAGATAAATACAAAAACAAAATATAGTGTAATAAAGTTTGACAGAAATATCATTTGCGCAATATGAAATGCACTCACAGGATCTTGGACAGTTCAGGCATATATGGTGCCTCCCCTGATGGTATGGGGGGCTGGGGGGAATTCCCCTGGACACTTCCCTGGATCTTTCCACCAAAAAGCAGGACTCCGGGTGAAGGTATGAAAAAGCGGCTTTAATTTTCAATAAAATATATAAAAAATAAATACAATAGAGGTCCTACGCGTTTCGTCCCTTCTATAAAGTATGGGACTTCCTCAGGGACCAACAATATAAAATTACAATTAATGCAGTACAAAAAAGCAGCCTAACCACCCTCCACCCATAAGTCCTTTAAATAGGGCTAATCCCTAAAGTCAATTTAGTCACATGTGCCTCTCTGTCCCTCCTCATTGGTCCTGTGTCGATCGGTATCATCTGTTGGCAATTGCATTCTTCTTCATTCACAGCTGATCTTCACTGTTGTATTGCAGTTAATTTCGGCATTTTCGTACATTCCGGAAACCGGAAGTGCTATGCGTTCCAACTGGGTTCACAAATCCGGAAACCGGAAGTGGCTTGCGTTCCACCTTCGTTTTTTGCAATCCACCTGTATTGGGGGAAATCTAGCCACAACAAATACACTTAAAAACGCATGAAAGGTCTGTGTTGTAACCCAAATGTTATTTTCACCATAAACTGTGTATCTTTATTGACCTTAAATGGTCTATGCAATGTTCATTAATACATTTTTTCATTATATTTGTGCAAATAGTTAGTAAAGTGTTATCTAATGTAAATGAATTCTTTATCTTATAATTTTACAATATTTGCCATTTTTAATATCCTATTTTGTGTAATATTGTTTACATATAATGCTTCTAATTTATAATGTGTCATCTTGTTTTCTCCTTCTTCTAATCAGAGAATATATTTTTCTTTTATATGAATATATTTTGTGTTATTAATAAGCCAAATTATTCTTATGACAAAAGGTGCTTTATATTAATCCCAACCTTATTCCTTATATTATAGTGACTATAACTAATAATAATGTGTCTTATAAAAAACATACTAGATCCACATCCACGTTTAAACCACCAGGTTCCAGAGTTTGTAGCTTATGGATCCAGTAGGTCTCCCTCTGGGATAGCTTGGTGATTCTGTCCCCCCCTCTCCAATCAACACATACCCTTTCAATGCCCATACATTTGAAACCCGAAAAAGAAAATTGGGGACAATGATTACAGTGTACTGGGATGGAGTGTGTGGCCAAGTTCTTTTTTATATTATTTATGTGCTCCAAGAGACGCATTTTTAGGGGCCTCTTGGTTCAGGCCCTGGGGAGATAGCGCAGCTAAGCGGACAAGGGCACATGTAGGAGTGTGGGGATAGATGCAGGGGAGGGTCTTTGACAGTGGGTGTATTGTGTGGGTGGGGGTTAGGGCTATGTGAGCTAGCAGGGGGGAGGTCTTACCTCAGTGCCACTTGGGATTCGGGCCAGTGAACAGCTTCCTGTCTCTTGCTCCTGTTTGCCTGGGCCTTTAGTCTCCACAGCTTGAGGGATGGATGTTGAGGCGATCCTGTCGTCCCTCAGGGCTGCTGCTGCGCTGGATGGTGGCCGGCAACTGAGGGAGCAATTTGCCAACATGACTGGAGGTATGGCTAGCGGTGTGGGCACCCCCCGTGGCCTACCCTCCCCTGGGGTATCTTCTGTGGTCCCCCCTGCTGCTCCCTCTACGGTCCCTGCCCCTGGGGGCCGCACCAGCACTGGCAGGCGTTCCCGGCCGCCTGCCAGGCTCTCCCCTGATCCTACTCCTCGGGCCCGGTTGAGGACTGGGAGCCCGGGCCCGAGTCGTCGCCAGGACCGCGTGTCTGGGGCTCCAGACACGCGGCCTGCTACTAGAAGTACATTGCGGCCTTCTGCGGCCGCGCGCGTGGCACGGCCTTCAGGCACGGGGCCTGCCACTGCCGCGCGGCCAGCCGCCTCTACTGCCGCACGGCCTACCAACTCGAGGCCGGGGACGCGGCCTACGTCCGCCGCGCGGCCTGCGGCCACGCGGCCTATCACTCCCAGGCCGGGGATGCGGCCTGCTTCCGCCGCGCGGCCCCCTGGTGCGGGTGCCGCGCGGCCTACCAGTGGATCCCCTACTACACCTGCCGCCCCGGCCGCCTGTGCTGGTTTGCGGTCCGGGGGCGGTGGGCGGCGGCATATGCCATCCGGGCGGCAGGCGGCCGCCCGGCAACGTTCCAGGTCCCCCCGCGGCCGGCGGGGCAGTAGGGCGGTGAGTAGGCCCTCGCGGGCCGCGCGGGGTACCTCTGTACCGCCGTTGAGGGTCCGTGGGGGGTCTCCTTGCCCGTCGGGAGCCTCCTCTGCCAGTGAGGATGGCTCCCAGGGCTCTGTCTCCCCTCCTCGTTCTGCTGTCTCCTCCAGGGGGCCCAGCCTCCCCTTTCGTGGGCCCCCTGGTCCCCCTCCATCTGGCCCGGTTTCTGCCCCCTCCCTTTCCTCCTCTGGGGGGCCCCCTCCCCCTCTCCCTTCGTTTCTTACCCCTCCCCCTTCTTTTCTTTCTCCTCCTGTCTTTTCTTCCCCTTCTTCTGCCCCCCTTTCCTCCCTGTCTACCCCCCCTCCCTTCTATCCTGCCTCCTCTGCCCTGCCTGGCCCCCCTCCCCCCCCTGCAGGTCACTTACCTCGGCCATCTCCGCTGGGGCATGGGCTCACGTCCTCTCTGCTGCTCTCTTCTCAGGATACTGCTGCACTTCATGGATCCGTCCAGCAGGTGGCGTCTGGATCCCAACTGACGTCTTCAGTGGATGCTGGAACTGCAGTTTCCTTGCCTCAGCCTTCTGGGAGCGCAGTACCGGGCTTGGATCGCCAGTCTGCGACCGGTGAGTACCTTGTTCCTTCCGTTTCTAGCGCTGCGGGTCTCGGGTTGGGGGGGTTCCTCTTAGGTCTTAGGGGTTTTTTGGATCAGTGGGAGAAGGGGGTGGCGGTTAGCGGTAATACTATTGATGGTCAGCTCCGGTCAGCGTGGTCCCCTGCCCTGCTCCCTCCTCAGGTTCAGTCTTCTCCTACTACTGGGCCCCCTCCCGGGTCGGGTGGCTGTGCGGTGCCTCTGGGATCCCCGGCGCCCACGGTGGCCAGTGTTGGTTCCGCCGCGGACGATGCTTGTCTCGCGGTCGCAGACGTGGCGCGAGGTGCTGCTTACATGTGCTGGTCTGGCCCCCTGGGCTTGCACTTGAAGCAGGAGACTAAAGAAAAAATTTGGAAGGGGGAGTTTGTAGAGATATTTTCCCTTCTGCCGCTGGAGGAGGCTCCTCCAGTGGCGGACAAGGACAGCAAGGAGTCAGAAAAGGATAGGGAGAAGTACCGTTATCGCAAAATTCCCAAAAACTTTGGGAACTGGATTCGGGCTTTCTCTATTTTGGCCAGTGTGGTGGGGGAGAAGTCTCCCCAGAAGTGTTCCGCTCTGTTCTGTTATCAGGACACGATTTGGAACGCTTGTCGCACCTATGGGGGATTAGGTTGGTGGAGGTACGACGAGCAGTTTCGACAGCGGCTGGCAGTGCGTCCCTCGCTGTCGTGGGACCAGATGGATATCGGTCTGTGGCTCTCCATCATGACTCGTCCTGCCCCTCAACAGGGTGCTTTTTCGTCTTTTCTCGGGGGGGCCGGTGGGGGCGCATCCTCCTCCTCATCGGCCTCCAGTCCGAGGTCCGGCTGTTGTTGGAAATTTAACGACAGTCTCTGTAAGTGGGGGTCCTCGTGCCGGTTTAAGCACGAATGCTCCGGCTGCGGTGGGGCCCATCCTGCCTCCCGCTGTTTCAAGCGGGGCAAAACGGGGGAGAAAGGGGACATGGGGGCAAAGGGCGACGACGCCGGTCCTCGTAAACGCGATGCGCCCGTGGCTCGACCTTTATGAGAATCGGGCTGCGGCGCGTATCTTAGTGGAGGGGTTTGAACAGGGGTTTTGGATCCCGTTCACGGAGCGCCCTCCTATGCTCACCGTACAGAACCTCAAGTCCGTGCGGGCCTTTCCCCAAGTGGTGCGGGAGAAATTGGATAAAGAGGTTTCCTTGGGTCGGATGGCCGGCCCTTTCTCCGCCCCACCGATGGCGAATTTGCGGGTTTCTCCCTTGGGTGTGGTGCCCAAGAAGGAACCCGGGAAATATCGTTTGATTCACCATTTGTCATACCCTCGTGGTGGTTCGGTGAATGACGACATTTCCACGGAACTCTGCAGGGTTTCCTACGCATCCTTTGATGCGGCGGTTCGCATGGTGAGAGCAGCGGGCCCGGGGGCGCTGCTAGCTAAGGCGGATGTGGAATCCGCTTTCCGGCTGCTCCCGGTGCATCCGGATTGCCATCATCTTTTGGGGTGTGCCTTTGAGGGCCAGTTTTTTGTGGACATGTGCCTCCCCATGGGTTGCTCGCTATCTTGTTTTTATTTTGAGTGCTTTAGCACTTTTCTGGAATGGGTGGTGCGGAGGGAAGCGGGGGTCGCTTCCCTCCTGCACTACCTGGATGATTTCCTGTGTGTAGGCCCGGCGGAGTCGCACGTCTGTGCTCTCCTGCTGCGGGTTCTCGGGGAGGTGTTTCAGCGCTTCGGGGTCCCGCTGGCGCACGACAAGACGGTGGGTCCGGTCACGTGCTTGAGTTTTCTGGGCATCGAAATTGATTCGATGGCTGGGGAATGTCGGCTGCCGCCCGATAAGGTCTTGGACCTGCGCCTTGCGGTGTCCCGTGCACTGGGTCGGCGTAAGATCCAGCTGCGCTGCCTGCAGTCTTTGCTGGGGAAATTTAATTTTGCCTGTCGGATCTTGCCAATGGGGCGGATCTTTAATAGGCGCCTGGCGGCGGCGACATCGGGGGTCGCTCATCCGCTGCATTTTATCAGGCTTACCCGGCCCTTGCGGGCCGATTTGGCTGTCTGGGACTCCTTTTTGGCCTCCTATAATGGCAGGTCTTACTGGCAGGCACCGGAGGTCTCTAATGCGGACCTCCATTTGTTTACCGATGCGGCGGGTTCTGCCGGTTTTGGAGCCATTCTAGGGGCTAGGTGGTGCGCTGACTCGTGGCCGGAGTCCTGGTATGCGGCGGGGCTCACTCGGAATCTGGCGTTTCTGGAGCTCTTCCCAATCTTGGTAGCATTGGAGGTATGGGGTTCCCTGCTGGTGGATAGGCGGGTGGTTTTCCATTGTGACAACCTGGGTGTAGTACAGGCTATCAACCAGCTGTCTGCATCTTCCCCCCCCGTGGTTCGCTTGCTCCGGCGCCTAGTGCTGCGCTGTCTGGAGCTGAATGTGTATTGTAGGGCTGTGCACATCCCGGGTGTGCGTAATGTGATGGCCGATGCTCTCTCTCGTTCACAGTGGGACGTGTTTCGGGCCGTGGCTCCACAGGCCGAAATGGAGGGTGTCCCGTGTCCGGCAGAGATGTGGTCCTTGGGTCTGGCAGACTGATGGAGCTGGTCCGTGGGTCGGTCACTGCGGCAACATGGGACCGCTATAATAAGGTTTGGCGGGAATGGGAAGGGTGGGAGGGAGCCCACGGGGGCTTCCGGGACTCATCCTCTCGTCTGCAGGGTTTGGTTCGGCTCTTGGGGGATTGGGAGGCCGCAGGACTGTCGCCCTCGGCCATTTCGGCTCGCTTGTCGGGACTCAGCTTCCTGTTTAAGTTACGGGGTTGGGAGGACGCTACTAAGGCGTTCATTGTGCGGCAGGCACTAAAAGGCTTGAGACGGGGGAGGGTGTCTGTGCCGGACTCAAGGCGTCCGGTCTCGGGCACGCTCCTGACTGCTTTGTGTGAGGCGTTGCACGAGGTTTGCCATTCGGATTTCGAGGTGTGGCTGTTTCGCCTTGCCTTTTCCCTGGCATTTTTCGGCGCCATGCGGATTGGGGAGCTAGTATGCCCCAGCCGGCGGCAGGTAGGGGGGGTGCTATTTGGTGACGTTTCGTGCGTCACTGATCAGATCTCGTTCCGAATACGCCGCTCTAAGACGGATGTCTTGGGGAAGGGTAAGTGGGTCCGTTTGGGGGCTGTGCCGGGTTCCGGCATTTGCCCCGTGTGGTCCTTTGGGGAATATTGTGCTGTGCGCTCTTCTCCTGCGCTGCCTCTCCTGGTGCATGGAGATGGTAGTTTCCTTTCCCATTTCCAGTTTGTTAGAGTGTTTCGTTTGGGGCTGGAAGCAATGGGGTTGGATAGCAGGGAGTTCGGGGGCCATTCCTTCCGTATTGGGGCGGCGACCGAGGCCTCTCGGCTAGGCATGCCAGCGCAAGTGGTTCAGAGGATTGGTAGGTGGGACTCAGGGCGCTACATTTCCTATGTTCGTCCGGCCGGTTTATTGACGTGATTTCTTTCCACAGTTTCTGTTTCCCCCAGGATCTGGATCGTCGGACACTCTTACGTTTACTGGGCTGGGCAGCGGGCGGCGGTTCGGCCTGGAGGTTCGAGGTTGGGTTTCACGCCTACCGAAGCGGAAGTTCGATGGCTCGGTGCGCGGGGTATGAGGTGGTCACGGCTCCTCCCCGAGTTAGTGCGGCTGTCTCAGCTCCTGGGTGCGCCGAGTGTCCTGGTGATCCACCTGGGGGGGAATGATCTGGGTTCGGTGCCCATTTGGGATTTGATCTCGGCAGTGAAGCGGGACTTGGCCCGCATCTTGGTTTTGTTCCCGGGCGTGCGCTTAATCTGGTCTGAAGTTGTCGCCCGCAACTATTGGCGTGGCGCCAGGAGTCAGAGTGCCATGGAGCGTTGCCGGCGCAAGTTGAATAGGCGGGTTTCCCAGTTTGTTTTGGGGGCTCATGGACTCCCGGTCCGCCATAGGGTTTTTGAAAAGGAGGCGGCTCATTTTTTTTGCAGGGACGGGGTACATCTCACGGATGTCGGGCTCGACCTTTTTAATCTCGCCCTACAGGAGGCGGTGGAACAGGCCATGGCTGGTTTTGGTGGGGTTCCCCGCTGATTTAGGGGTAAAACAGCGGGTCTGGTGGCGGGGGTATGTCCTTGCCAATTAAGTGTGGTTATGTTAAGGATGGAATAAGTTCCTCATGTTTACAGGTCTCAGCCTCCCCTGCTTCAAAAGGTTTAACTTTAGGTTGCCTGAGGTCTCGTGCCCATCGAGCGTGGATAAGGTCGGCTGATGGCAGGCATTGGAATATGTTTTTTATGACGGGGGGGGAGGTGAGAGGCAGTGGTGTTTAGGAGCCACTGCAGGTTTTTATTGGCAAGGACGGGGGGTTCTCTGTATAGCACTTTATGTTGAATTGTTATTTATATATATATGTTGTTTATGTTTTGTTGCTAACAATTTCGTTACAGAAAGAAGAGTTTAATATATGGAGTTATGGGTGTGTTATACAGTAATTTATTTATGTTTTAATAAATGCTGTGGCCTGTTCATCCATACCACGTTGTCTGTCGTTATTGGGGGGAGGTTGAATGGGGTTTAATTATGTTTATGCTGCATCGTAATTCCCCACTACGTACATACAAGGCCCTGGGGAGATAGCGCAGCTAAGCGGACAAGGGCACATGTAGGAGTGTGGGGATAGATGCAGGGGAGGGTCTTTGACAGTGGGTGTATTGTGTGGGTGGGGGTTAGGGCTATGTGAGCTAGCAGGGGGGAGGTCTTACCTCAGTGCCACTTGGGATTCGGGCCAGTGAACAGCTTCCCGCCCGCCCACCCCGAGTAGATTTAGTTAGTCACAGCGAGTCGGGGGTATGTCCTTGCCAATTAAGTGTGGTTATGTTAAGGATGGAATAAGTTCCTCATGTTTACAGGTCTCAGCCTCCCCTGCTTCAAAAGGTTTAACTTTAGGTTGCCTGAGGTCTCGTGCCCATCGAGCGTGGATAAGGTCGGCTGATGGCAGGCATTGGAATATGTTTTTTATGACGGGGGGGGAGGTGAGAGGCAGTGGTGTTTAGGAGCCACTGCAGGTTTTTATTGGCAAGGACGGGGGGTTCTCTGTATAGCACTTTATGTTGAATTGTTATTTATATATATATGTTGTTTATGTTTTGTTGCTAACAATTTCGTTACAGAAAGAAGAGTTTAATATATGGAGTTATGGGTGTGTTATACAGTAATTTATTTATGTTTTAATAAATGCTGTGGCCTGTTCATCCATACCACGTTGTCTGTCGTTATTGGGGGGAGGTTGAATGGGGTTTAATTATGTTTATGCTGCATCGTAATTCCCCACTACGTACATACATGCCCACATATTGCCTGCCGCACGGACATTGCAGTACATACACTACATAGTCCGTGCGGCAACCAATTTCTGTTTTAATCTGGAATACTTCCCCAGTGACAAAACTAGAAAAAACTTCTGTCTTTTTTAGATTGACAATCCGACAGGCTTTACAGACTCCACACCCTCTGGAGAAACCATTTGCTATTGGTTTCTGACTATCTCTATGATTTTTTATAGCATAGCTGGGTGCCAAAGAGTTCTTAACCCCTTAAGGACCAAACTTCTGGAATAAAAGGGGATCATGACGTGTCTCACATGTCATGTGTCCTTAAGGGGTTAAAGTTCTGATTTTTCTTAAAAATAAGTTTAGGCTGTTCTGGTAGGAAAGTGTTGAGTACAGGATCTTGTTGGAGAATCGACCAGTGTTTCTGCAAACTCTTCCTAATCCAAACATGGTCTGTGCAGTACTGTGTTCTAAAGGCCGCTGCATTGTCTTGATAGGATTTGACACGTGGTCTGTCCATTAGATAATTGCCTCTATCGGTTTTCAAAGCTAACCGAATTTCTTTGTCGATGGTATTCTTCTTGTAACCTCTCTCTACCAATTTGTTCTTAATATGGTTAGATTGTGTTATAAAATCTTGAACTTGCGAACAGTTCCTTCTCACCCTAGCGAATTGTCCCTTGGCTATTCCTCTAAGCCAGGGGCGATGATGGCAACTTCGCCTATGAACATATCCATTGCCATCACTCGGTTTGAAGAAACACTTAGTTTTAATCTGGTTATTCTCACTTATCAATGACAAATCCAAAAAACTTATTTCTTTTTGATTCCACGCAGAAGTAAATTTTAGATTATATTTGTTTTGATTCAGATAATTTTCAAATGATTGAAATAATAAAAAATAATATAAATAATAAAAAATAATAAATAAATAATAAAAAAAGTGGACACTGTTAATCATAAGTATGTTATGCCTTACACATGCTCACCCATTCTGTAGTTGGCAAGGAAAATCTCCCACTCTCATTTATAACTTGCCCCAGTTTGAATGTTTCTCTAAAGAATGCTATACTACAGTCTAAATGCACTAGCCTGTTTTGCAAGTATTTGTATTCTTATGCCTTAACTACCAGATCGTGAGCTTACCAATGCCTACCCTTCTGTTGTACACTCACCGCTTGGGCAGACACATAAGGCATATCACTGTTTAGCTAAACAGCCCTGGCATACTTTTGCATACTTATACTTTTGCTTATATATTCTTGGGGAACAGACCCTGAATAATGTAAGTTGAGTAAATGCATTGACTGGAAAGTTCGTAGCACAGTCTATGATGCACTGATTTAGCCTAATCCAATTTACAATCTACAATCTGACTCGAGTACCTAAGCCTGACAAAATATAATGCATATTTTCTATACTTAAGTTTATATTAATCTAACATGTTTTTCTGTACTTTATGCTAATGTAATGCCTTACTATGACTACGCTTGTTATCTTACACAAAAAAAAAATGTGCAGCACATCTTGACCTTATTTGTCTACCACTAACTGTATAACTTTTGTCATAAGTCATAAAGTCAATGAGAAAGCTTGTAACCTAACACTGCACGCAAAAATAAAGAATTTAAAAAAAAAAAAAACTTAAAATTATTTGGGTGCTAAACTGCTAAATAGTATTTTAGTGGGGTACACTTCATATCTGAGAGTCAAATCGAAGCTTCTAATAGTGTGCTTACTGCGCACTTGTAAACATTCTAATTGTTTTGCTGCTAATCTGCTGCTTACATTGGAGTTTTCAAAAGTAAATTCTTTTTTTTTTTGGTGCTAATCTGATAGTCAAATCGAAGCGTAACTTTGATTCTAATTTACTACATCGGTCACTTGTAATATTGTTTCACACCAACAACACTTGTGAAACAGATCTAAGTGATAGAAAACAGATTTATATTTTCTACACTGGACACTACCAGATAATAAGCTGCTATATTTAAACCAGTGATCAATAGCTAAGAGGTACTTCAACAATATTGTAATTCTGGGGCAATACCCTCACAAGTCAAACTGAGAGGTCAGTTTATAAGTAAAACCGTTGCCTGGATTTAATTCTAAAACAATTTCCATATGTCCTTTGCAGACTTTACATGCTGGAAAAACACAGGTGCCAACTGCTGTGGCTTTCTGCAGTGTGCATACCGCCAAGGAGGGCAGGGCTGAGGAGTGGGTGGAAGATGATGTGAAGGATGATGAGGTCCTAGACCCCACATGGAATCAAGGTCATGCGAGTGACGTGTGCAGTTTGGAGGAAGAGGCGCTGGTCGCACGGAGGCACCAGCACAGCATAAGAGGGAGCAGGGTGCAAAAGCGGAGTAGCCATCCCCTAGCGCTTGTCGGCATGTATTAGCTCGAGAATTACCAGTTATCCAAGTAATACATGTAGCGATCAAAGGATCCATAATAGACTTGAGCGAACCTGAACTGCAAAGTTCGGGTCCGTACCAGATTTAACGATCCATTCGTAGTTTCATAGTGAGGTGGGCAGTCCGGTGACCAGGACCAAGACACTGTCTGGGCAGCGGTCGGACGACCGGGACCCAGTATGCCTGATGTTGAAGTTAGGAGTCACAGTGTGGAATGGATTAGCAGGGTCTGGTGCAGGGTAACTGCACGCCCCCTGGTGTTGAGCACCAGCATTTGTGCTGCCACATACCAGGACCCTCATGCAGCTTCAGTAAAAAGAGTACTGGATACCAGAAGCCATCACCAGACTGATCCGCAACTTGGAACAGGATGTGACATTCACTGTAGCGGCTGTGCGCGCTTTTGGCGTTGTCACCCTGCTGCTGCTCGCCTGTCTGCGCTGCAGCGTAACTTCGGCCTTCCCGCTCACCGCCTCATGAGACTGTGTGAGCAGAAGCAGGCGATAGTGGAGTTTCAGCTGCAGCACGCACGGGTCAGTGGCTCTGCACCAGACTTCCCTCCAATTGATCAGAGTTAAAGGATTTCAAGTGGACTCATTACAATCACAGGGCCTCTAACAAGTCCTGTATTATTATTT
This sequence comes from Pelobates fuscus, assembly GCF_036172605.1. Classification (NCBI taxonomy): domain Eukaryota; kingdom Metazoa; phylum Chordata; class Amphibia; order Anura; family Pelobatidae; genus Pelobates; species Pelobates fuscus. The sequence goes on along the minus strand of NC_086319.1, from coordinate 2,943,282 downwards.
GTCGTCACTACCTTCCCGCGTCGGGAGTGGGTCATTTGCGCGCCTGCTGCCTTCCTTGCATGTGGTAGCCGTTTCTCAGGGTCCCTGTACGGAATGAACCCTGATTCAGTGTTAGCTGTATTTTAAATTTTCATGTTATTTTTAAGTGATTTACCTATTCACACTTGTCCTACTCTTATCCCCATTTTTCTTCCTTTTGCAGCTCTCTAGCCCTTTCCAGGAGTTTTTAGAGGGATTTTTGTGGCCAAAATTTCGGGTCCCCATTGACTTCAACCCGGACTGTTTTTCAAAGTTTGGCCGAACCCGCCAGACCCGAACATCCAGGTGTCCACTCAACTCTAGTGTTAAAGCCTTACAGGTTTATTAACTAGTGCTTTCAAACTAAATTTCAAATGGAACGCCAACATAGCGGAACAGTAAGGATTGCTGGATTCGAGAATTTTTCATCTTAAAGGGAAACTCCAGTGCCAGAAAAACGATCCGTTTTTCTGGCACTGGAGGGTCCCTCTCCCTCCCACCCCCCAATCCCCGGTTACTGAAGGGGTGAAAACCCCTTCAGTCACTTACCTGGGACAGCGGCGATGTCCCTCGCCGCTGTCTCCGCCTCCGCGACGCTCCTCCCAGTTATTGCGTCGGCCGGTGGGCGAGACTGATCTCGCTCACGGGCCGAGGAGACGTAATGCGCATGCGCGGAAATGCCGCGCATGCACATTACGTCTCCCCATAGGAAAGCATTGAAAAATCATTTCAATGCTTTCCTATGGGGTTTTGAGCGACGCTGGAGGTCCTCACACAGCGTGAGGACGTCCAGCGACGCTCTAGCACAGGTTTCCTGTGCTAGAACCCAGGAAGTGACCTCTAGTGGCTGTCTAGTAGACAGCCACTAGAGGTGGAGTTAACCCTGCAAGGTAATTATTGCAGTTTATGAAAAACTGCAATAATTACAGCTGCAGGGTTAAGGGTAGTGGGAGTTGGCACCCAGACCACTCCAATGGGCAGAAGTGGTCTGGGTGCCTAGAGTGTCCCTTTAAGTTAAACCATTTAATTCTCACTTTAGTGAACACGTCTGATAAAGGTCAATTCCTGAACGCAGTGTGTTTTCTTTGACTTGTTATTGATATCAGTTACTGTGTTCACTGTTTAAAACATGTTTCCAGTTTCTCGGGTTAGAGCCGAGTAGACTAGTAGCCGGTAATTAGACGTGTCTATCAATATGTTTAGTCACAATAGTTGGGCATCTTTAAGTAAAGTTCGATAAATCACTTATTCTATGTGATATATTGTAATGTTCTTTATTGTCAGTTTGCAGTGAGTGTGTCCGCGTGTGTTAGCTCTGTGTTACGGCATTGCGTTTGTGTTAACGCAGCCTGCTACGCGCCTCTCTGCTCTCACGCTGCTTGCAGCTGCCTTGCAACGTAACTTGGAGAGGGACTTGTTGTAGCATGTGTTTCCCTCTGTTTGTGGTCGGCAATAATGCAGAATCCTGGCTCAAGCATCGTTATTGTTGGCACACAATGTGTTGGAGTAACGAGACGTGGGCTCATTATGCTGAGAAGGAGTAAACCCATCTCTAAAATGAGCTCTTCTTGGACTGTCTTCTATCAAATCTCTGCTATAATAGATTAGTATGTTTGTTATTGTTTAAATGTGCTTTTTATTTGTTCATTGTTTGTCTGCATTTATTTTTGTGTATTAATATTTATTATTTTTAATGACTATGGAAATGGTAGACAATAAACCACTCGCTATTTCTTATATTACTCTGACAGTTATTCTGTGTTTTCAGATGTTGTTTATTTTCTTCTTTATTTTATTTTTATATTATCATTCGTGCTCTTATTGTCTCCTCCTACCTGCCATAAACACCACCTGTTCAGTGACATACAAACAAATAAAGACACATTGTCTGCTCCCACTCAGAATACCCCTCTCAAATATCCCCTCAATAAAATCAAATTGTAAAAATAAGGCCACTAGACAAACAGAACTATTAGAAAAGTGTAAAAATATTATCCAGTGAAATAATCACAAGTGTAAAACACAGGTATACAGGGAGTGCAGAATTATTAGGCAAGTTGTATTTTTGAGGATTAATTTTATTATTGAACAACAACCATGTTCTCAATGAACCCAAAAAACTCATTAATATCAAAGCTGAATATTTTTGGAAGTAGTTTTTAGTTTGTTTTTAGTTTTAGCTATTTTAGGGGGATATCTGTGTGTGCAGGTGACTATTACTTTGCATAATTATTAGGCAATTTAACAAAAAACAAATATATACCCATTTCAATTATTTATTTTTACCAGTGAAACCAATATAACATCTCAACATTCACAAATATACATTTCTGACATTCAAAAACATAACAAAAACAAATCAGTGACCAATATAGCCACCTTTCTTTGCAAGGACACTCAAAAGCCTGCCATCCATGGATTCTGTCAGTGTTTTGATCTGTTCACCATCAACATTGCGTGCAGCAGCAACCACAGCCTCCCAGACACTGTTCAGAGAGGTGTACTGTTTTCCCTCCTTGTAAATCTCACATTTGATGATGGACCACAGGTTCTCAATGGGGTTCAGATCAGGTGAACAAGGAGGCCATGTCATTAGATTTTCTTCTTTTATACCCTTTCTTGCCAGCCACGCTGTGGAGTACTTGGACGCGTGTGATGGAGCATTGTCCTGCATGAAAATCATGTTTTTCTTGAAGGATGCAGACTTCTTCCTGTACCACTGCTTGAAGAAGGTGTCTTCCAGAAACTGGGAGTTGAGCTTGACTCCATCCTCAACCCGAAAAGGCCCCACAAGCTGATCTTTGATGATACCAGCCCAAACCAGTACTCCACCTCCACCTTGCTGGCGTCTGAGTCGGACTGGAGCTCTCTGCCCTTTACCAATCCATCCATCTGGCTCATCAAGACTCACTCTCATTTCATCAGTCCATAAAACCTTAGAAAAATCAGTCTTGAGATATTTCTTGGCCCAGTCTTGACGTTTCAGCTTGTGTGTCTTGTTCAGTGGTGGTCATCTTTCAGCCTTTCTTACCTTGGCCATATCTCTGAGTATTGCACACCTTGTGCTTTTGGGCACTCCAGTGATGTTGCAGCTCTGAAATATGGCCAAACTGCTGGCAAGTGGCATCTTGGCAGCTGCACGCTTGACTTTTCTCAGTTCATGGGCAGTTATTTTGCGCCTTGGTTTCTCCACACGCTTCTTACGACCCTGTTGACTATTTTGAATGAAACGCTTGATTGTTCGATGATCACGCTTCAGAAGCTTTGCAATTTTAAGAGTGCTGCATCCCTCTGCAAGATATCTCACTATTTTTGACTTTTCTGAGCCTGTCAAGTCCTTCTTTTGACCCATTTTGCCAAAGGAAAGGAAGTTGCCTAATAATTATGCACACCTGATATAGGGTGTTGATGTCATTAGACCACACCCCTTCTCATTACAGAGATGCACATCACCTAATATGCTTAATTGGTAGTAGGCTTTCGAGCCTATACAGCTTGGAGTAAGACAACATGCATAAAGAGGATGATGTGGTCAAAATACTAATTTGCCTAATAATTATGCACACAGTGTAAATATACATCCCACATTAATACAGTACTGAATGGAACATGCACGAGTAAAGTGCAGTGCTAGTGTCTTACACACACATAACATTGAAATGGTATTTACATCGTTTCATTTGCACAGCTTTGTAGATCAAAAGAAATCCTCTAAAAACTTCGATATTCAAATATACAGGCCACACCCAGGGGGAGGCATAAAATAACCAATGACGTAGATGTTACATCCCACACATCCCCTCCCCTTAGTGTGACACATAATCCCATTATGCATACAGTTCAACATATACTTTTACACAACTTTCATAACTTTAAAACCATACATCACATTCACATAAAAATACATATCCTCAATCAATCCATTCAGGGGAACAACATATTAAAAAATGGCATGGATCAGACCAGGGGTTCAAAAGTTACTAAAAGTATCTTTTATTCCCCCTGGCTCAAACAGTAAAAGTAAAACATCCCCACAATGCATCCTGGCTTCCTTCCTTCTGCCCTGGAGATAATTGGAGAAGGAATCTAATTATCCAGGACTAGAGGCAGACTCCATTAACCACATGGTTGCAAAACAACATAAAACTCTTTAAAATACATAAAGTCACATTTTATACATTAAACACAGACATGTAACATATCCCCAGATAGCTCAGGTCTGCGTGCACATTATTAGGTGAATGGCACTCAGACCACACAAATACAGTTTAATCGCCATGGAGCCAAAGTCTTTAATCACACGAATAGGCTCCATGGCATAGCCATCTGGGGGGTATCACTGCTCACACAGGGCAAGTACCGAATGGCCCCACTGTGTTTAAAGGGCCAGAATGAGTGACATGCACTCTGTTAGGGCCGAATACTGTTTGTAAAGGGCCCAATCTCCCAGGGCCATAGTCCAAAGGCAGCAGGCTGCAACCAGGCTCCTCCAATACAATGTGGCGAGATTGGTTTCGTCACAACAAAGAAATAGTGTAATATAGTTAAAAAAACAAAAATATGCTGTTGGTTCAACTCACAAATGTGGCTGGTATATTGATCCCGTCCAAATATTGGTGATAATGTTTGTTCATTTAGATCTTCCAGACATTCAGAGATACATGCAAAAATAATTAATAAAAACCATAGTGCAGCACTTTCAAAGGATTAAATACACTGCTTTATTTATGGAATATATTTATAGGATTTATAATAAATATTTATGAATTTATATATATATTATATTTTACATCAGGTTATTAACCTGTATCTATATATATATAATTTCACTAATTATAATATAGAATTAATGTCTTCTAGAGTTTCTGAGTATTTAATTAGTATTTGATAATCTGTTCGTGGATTTGTATTTCCCCCCCACATTTCTATCTTCACTGAATGAAATTACGGACATGATATACAGACAGCCGTTTCCTTTCAAGTATATTTTGGACAAAACGGTCGTATCTGCCTCAAACCAAGATCCCCAATGCTGTCTCCATACAGAAGATCAAGGACTGATACCACGCTTCTGGATGACATCATCCTGTGAGCCGCAAGAGGAGGATGAAAAACTCTCGATGGAACGCACATGCGTACTAGGGAGCGTTTTGGCGCGAAGTAAACACAGATTAATATTTCCTACAGATGGGAGGCTGCATTCGGATTGTCTGACGGCGGTCCTGAACTGGGATTGTTTAGGGTTTAAATATGGTAGTTCTGCATACTTAGTGATCATGACGCACGTTGTTCCCCTGATGAAGTCTCAGAATTGAGACGAAATGCATAGGGCCTATCCATTAGTGCTTCACTTTATTTATAGATTATTATTTGTTTGATTTATCTCCCACATACATCTATCTGGTAAAGGAACACATAGACAGCTGTATCCAGTTCCCAGAACTTCTGATGCTATTGATGGGCTTTTTAGCCACGTACATCTTGAACGTGTACCTCAATAAAGCAGTGTATTTTATCATTTAAAAGTCCTGCACTATGGTTTTTATTAATTATTTTTGCATGTATGTCTGAATGTCTGGAAGATCTACCTGAACAAACATTATCACCAATATTTTGACGAGATCAATATACCACCCACAATTGTGAGTTGAACCTTGAAGCAATAGCATATTTTTGGTGTTTTAACTATATGACACTATTTCTTTGCCTTTGTATAATGTTCTTGTAGATATTTTGCTATAAATCCCACATTGTGGGATAACCCGTTTTTATATACGATATGAAAAACAAAGTGTGGCAGAAATGCCTCTGCCACGTGTTCTTGGAGGGGCCTGCTTGCCAGCCTCTGCCAAAAGACTATGGGCCCTTTAAAAACGTATGTGAGTTATGTACTTTTGTACTCCATAAAGAGAGACCAACCGTTGGCCCTAATTCCCTGGAACTGTTTTGGGCATAGGACCATGTGCACGCTCGGTCAAAATTATGACCTCCATGGAAATCCCGAACCCCTGAACCGATCTGGGTGATTTTTAGATATGTGTCCCCCAGTTCGGGGCTATCAGGGGATATATATTTTGTGGGGTTTTCATAGGTTTTAGGGGTACTTTTGGGGTGTTGTTGTATTGCATGCTTCTTGTACTGAGGGGAAAAGAACATCTCTGGTGGCGAAACTCTTCTTCCCATCGGTGTGTCCATCACACAAAGCAAAAGCAAACCTAGGGTAAAATCACTAAAATAATGTATACATGTTTGTAAAATGAAACACTCACACAACAAAAAGTGAGATATATTTGTTCAGATAGCGCAGTGTCAACATTTAGAAGTCATTTGTTTATGCAGCCCTAGTCACACCTCCCCTGGTTGTGACTCACACAGTATCCCTACACTCATCATGAACACATTTTTTTTAAGCATTGCTTATTGTACATTGTACAGCCTCCTGTGTGAGATTAAAGTTCAATTCATAGAGCAGGAGAAGGGAACTTCTAAATTAAACACACCGTGAATGAAGGAAAGCTAGAAAATAGATTATGTGTAGGCAAACTGTTGAAGTCACATACAGGGAGGTGTGACTAGGGCTGTATAAGCAAAGCTATTTCGAATTGAGCAGTGAGACTGTAGGGGCATGATCTACATACCAATACTGCTTTATTAACCTCTTCAATACCAAAATCATGTATAAATGTTTTATTTGTATGTATTTTGCAGAATTAAATTTAGAAAGCCTGTTCAGTGATTTTATTAACCCCTTAAGGACACATGACGTGCCTGACATGTCATGATTCCCTTTTATTCCAGAAGTTTGGTCCTTAAGGGGTTAAAGGACACGGAGACTCATATTATGCTTTATCTTTTTCTTTATTCCTCAGCAGCAAAGAAAGGATATTGAAATATTCTTAGAAAAAAACCAAACACATAACATGAACCCAATGGGTTAACTACACTATAACATATTATCCAATGATAATGCTTCTTGCACCATATTGTCCCATGTGACCTTAAGCCACTCCTCTTTCTTTGCTGCTCCCTCCTCAGCTAAGTACTTTTACATATTTCTCCACACTTAACTTGTGTATATTGACATTATTTATGTATATATTATGTATAGCTTTATGTATATTTAACATTCTTATTGTTTTGGTATGTTTTAAATACTGTCTTTCTGTGGCTTCACTGCCTTTTTTCTTTACCTGACACTCTGTGCCATCTCTTTCCCTCACCCAGCCTCCCTCCACCTCCCCACCCCCTCCTGTTACTCGTCGGCTTATTTATTTGCTAACTTCCCTCTCATTCCCCGACTACCTCACACGCCCCTCCCTCGGCCTGCGAGCCTCTCCACCGGGGCCGACATTCCCACGGTGCCGGCGGCTTGCGTCGTGTGAGGGTGAATCTCGCTGCCCGCACATGTGCACTTTGCTTGTTGATTAAACATGCAGTCCCAGAAGAATTTTAGCGCTCCTACCTCTAGTGCCGATGGTGGTTGCCAAACTAACCCCTCAAGCTACACTGGAGGATGTGTCACAAGAGCAAATGAACTCTGAGGAGTTTAATTCGCTACTGGACGCTACGATGGTGAAGTCGGTGTCTCACGCCATCTTCACAGGCATGTGGACTATGACAGATACCCTATCACACTCCATCACTCAAGCCCTTCTGTCCGCCCAGAGGCCGCCTGCCGTAATGGCTCCGAATCCCCCGGAGGGTAAGCCGGTAGCACCTAGTGGGTGTAAATCCACTAAGAAATCTCTTCAAATGGACGAGGAGTCCTCCATTGGCAGGGTACATCCTGTCATTGAGGATGTGGTTACATAACAGAGAGCCCCCAGACCTGGCAAAATCGGTGAGGACCTGGAAGAGGGCAAAAGTGAATCTTCCGACTTGGAACAAGAGGAGAATTTTCGAACATGGATTGGCATACCATACGGTGAATCTCTATAGATTCGCTATATCGGCAAGCCACCAAGGTTGGAATGGATCCCCAGCAGGCCAACACCCCTTAGTATGTTGACTACTTCACGGCATCAGGTATGCATGACCATCTCACCCTAAATATTCATCGGTGTGGGATGTTAACATCGTCCTCAGATTGTTTGATGGTTGGCCTCAGAACAAAGACCTTTCACTCAAACAACTCATAGCTAAGCTGGTCATTAGTGATGTCGCGAACATAAAATTTTCGGTTCGCGAACCGCGAACGCGAATTTCCGCAAATGTTCGCGAACCCGGCGAACCGGGCGAACCGCCATAGACTTCAATAGGCAGGCGAATTTTAAAACCCACAGGGACTCTTTCTGGCTACAATAGTGATTGAAGGGTGGGGGGGAGTCCTACTCTCCTTCCCCCCCCCGGCCCCCACCCCTGGGCGGCGGGTGGGGACCATAAAGATAATGAGGGGGGACCTACTGTCCTCCCCCTCTCCGGCCCCCACCCCTGGGCAGCGGGTGGGGGCCATAATGATAATGAGGGGGGACACCTACTGTCCTCCCCCCTGGCCCCCACCCCTGGGCGGCGGGTGGGGGCCATAAAGATAAAGAGGGGGGTCCTACTGTCCTCCCCCTCTCCGGCCCCCACCCCTGTGCAGCAGGTGGGGGCCCTGAAAAATACAGTAAGGAAGGGACCTACTGTCCCCCCCTGGTCCCCAACCCTGAGCGGTGGGTGGGGGCACTGAAAATAACAATAAGTGAGGCACCCATTGTCCCCCCCGGCCCCCACCCCTGAGCGGTGGGTGGGAGCCCTAAAAACAACAATAAGGGGGGACCTACTGTCCCCCCTGGCCCCCACCCCTGAGCGGTGGGTGGGGGCCCTAAAAAAACAATAAGGGGGGGACTTCCTGTCCCTCCCCCAGCCCCCACCACTGAGCGGTCGGTGGGGGCCCTTAAAAAAACAATAAGCGGGGGACCTACTGTCCCCCCTGGCCCCCACCCCTGAGCGGCGGGTGGGGGCCCTTAATACAAATGGGGCGGACCCTAGTCACCCCCTACCCCCCCAAAAAAAATATCCCCCTACCTAGCCCCCTCACCCTAAAAATAATGAGGGGGGGCCTTTAACTAAAAACCTGTAAAAAAAAATTAGATAAAAACAACTTACCATTCGATGTTTTCTTTCTTCTAAAATCTTATTTTTTCAGCCCCAAAAAAGGGCAAATAAAAAACATAATAATCGCCGCAATTAAAAAAAAAAAAAAAAAAAACGAGCGCAAAAATAATAATCCATCTTCACCCATGGAGGGCTCCGCGCAGACTGAGCTCTGCAAGGCGGGGGAAGGCTTATAAAGCCTTGCCACGCCTTGCAATTAGGCTAAGAACACTCTGATTGGTGCTCTTTGTCATTTTACACAGTGTGGGAAAATTCCAAAGAATTCGCCAGCGAACCGTTCGGGACATCACTACTGGTCATTTTATTCTGTTTGATTTCCTGTAAAAGTGTCTCAGATGTTCGGGCACTGGATATTACAACATGTTATTTTACTCCGGATGGCATCACCTTTAACATCTCCAGACGTACTAAGACATCCACCACTTTGGTTTGTTATTTGCCATTCCCGCATAATATCAACCTATGTCCAGTGGATTGCCTGAAGGAAGATGAAGACAGGACATCCTCAGTACGGGACAATTTGTACCCGGAATTATTTTTAGCTCTTTGACTTCCACATCGACCTGTTTACACAGTTACAATTTCTAGAGGGGTTAGATGGATTATGATGTCAGCTGGCATTGACACATCCACGTACAGAGCACATTCGGTTAGAGGTGCTATGGCATCTGTAACGGACCGTTTCAGCATAAAAGGGAATAAAATCCGTTTAGGCGATAATCCCCTTTTTTGAGAGACAGGCACAGCTACTGCAGAACACCAAACCCCCAAATGGGAAGATATGTAGCGGAAGCCACTTCGCCACTGTGTTTTGGAGGGGCTGCTTGCCCGCCTCTTACCCTGTGACTACGGTCCCTGGGCGATTTGGCCCTTTATGCATGGTATTTGGGCATACTGTGGGTTATTGGGCTGCCCCAGGATTATGGGCCCTCTCATCAGCCCATATGAAACTTAAACCCCATGGCGTTTGAACTGTGTTTGTGGCATCTGAGCGCTATTTGGATATGTTGAGCGCTCAGATCCAAGCCATCTGGGGATGGGTTGAATGTGGGGGTTCTGTTTAGTATAACAGGAGTTATGTATTTTTATGTCTTTTGGTGGTTGCTGGTAACATGTGCTTAATGGAGGCTGTGTTTGTCCCTGGATATAATTAAATCAGCTTCTCCATTGTCTCCAGGATAGAGGATTCTGGGGAACTAGTTTGAGCTGGAAAAAACCATGCTTCCAGAAGGTCAAATGCACATTTGTACTAACTTTTGAACCCCTGGTCCAATTCGTATGATTTTTGAGTATGTTGTTCCCGCGAATGGATTGATTGTGAATATGTATTTTTATGTGAATGTGATGTATATTTTGGGAGTTATGAATGTTGTGTAAAAACTGTATTTTCCCTACCTATGATAATTGTATTTTCCTGTGTGTACAGATAATTAGTTTACAGGTAGAGGGGAGGGCTATGTGTGGGATGTAACTATTGTGTGATTGGTTAATGTACGTTACTGTGTGTGTCCCTCCCCTTCATGGGAGCACCTAATAAAAAGGGCTGCAAGCTAGCAGCCAGAGAGTTCTATTTTTACCCTCAACTTGAGTCCTGACTCTTATTGGGGGAATCTGCTACAAGGGATTGCTATGCTAGGCATATTCCCTTGCTATAATCACTGAGCTCTTGTAAGAGCTTGTTCCTGCTTCGTTCTGAAGGGAGATAGCTGCAGCCTGCGGTGCTTATGGTGTCTGGTGGAGTGCTTGGAGTCCTCTGGAAGCGCTAGGAGCATCCATCAACGGAGGGTACTCGGTCGGAGTACACGGAGCTCCGTTACAGCATCTAAAGCCTACTCGTTGGGATGTAGACTGGAGGATCTCCTACATGCTGCTGATTGGTCCCAAGAATCTTCTTTTCGGGAGTTCTATTTTCGCCCAACTCCACATTTTTCTTCTACGGTGGTAACACAGCTTTGAATTAGCATTATATGAGCCTCTGTGTCCTTTAATAAAATTACCAGATTTTACTAATTTCATGACCTAAAGTCATGATTTTATTAAGGACACGGAGGCGAGTATTATGCACCCTCCCTGAGTCACTAATGGGTATATAACTTCATGACAATTTTGAGGACCTTTGTTTACCATAATTTGAGATTAGGTCGAAACGACAGATGTTAATAAAAAAATGGGGGATGTGTATGGATATATTTATATATATGAATACAGATAAAGGTCATATTTTACCACGTGTTTCTCTGTTTCTTCCAGCCTCATGATCGGTATCCTACATCGATATAAGTGGTTCATGGAAAGTGGGAGCATTGCTCTACAGTTCATTTCACGTTCTACGGTTCCATTTTCGGGAGCACAGTTTATTCTCCACGTTTGATTAAGTCTACGGTTCTGTGTTGATGGGATATTCGTCGGCATCATCAGTAAAGAGGAGTGTCTTAAGGTCACATGGGACAATATGGTACAAGGAGCATTATCATTGGATAATATGTAATAGTGTAGTTAACCCATTGGGTACATGTTATGTTTTTTATTTCTAAGAATATTTCAATATCCTTTCTTTACTGCTGAGGAATAAAGAAAGAGATAAAGCATAATACTCGCCTCCATGTCCTTAATAAAATCATGACTTTACGTCATGTAATTAGTAAAATCTGGTAATTATAGACCATTCCCCCAGTAACTGGACGTCACACAGTTCTGGGAGTCAACTGAGATTTATTGAGCCACAACCAGCTTTTCATGCACAGACCCCCAGCATAGTGTCTCCATTGGAAATAGCACAAACCCCTCCCAGGCACCTCTGTGACTGGGAGATAATTGAGTCAAAAGAAGGTTGACTTCATTATCTCTCAGTTACAGGAACTAATACAAACACATACAAAATACCCCCAAAACATATTAAAATATTACAGGAACCCCACAAATCTTATACCCCCAAAAAGCCCAAATCTGAGGGCCCAGGTTGTCCAAATAATGCTCAGATCCGTTCGGTAGAACAAAATGGCCATTCGGGTAAAGTTTTGACTGGCCGGCCACGAGGCTATAGCTCAGAATAGTTTCACAAGAAAAGGGTCAGCAGCCGGTCTTTTTTGGGGTTCCTGCATGAACACCAATGAACGCTCCTGTAGCGGAGCTGCAATATTAAAATCAATATGTCCGCTGGTAGACTGTAGAACATCAAAGAGCAGTCCAGTACAGCAATACAATCCTAATCTACCAATAACTGGACGATACACAGTTTTGGGAGTCAACTGAATTTTATTCAGCTACTGCTGGCTTTTATGCAACTCCCCATGCAAGGGGTTTCTTTAATTAAATTGCAGGGGTTTTGCACTGGTGGACCTTGATGGAGACAGGGGACAAATTAACATTTCCCAGACTCCTCCTCTGTACCTGGGAGATAATTGAGTAAGGACAACTCTTTAATTACATTATCTCCAAGGTACAGAAAATAAACAATATTTTAAACCTTCATAACACACATTAATATTATTCAGAACTCCACTAAAGATACTTCCACGAATAGCAGGGATCTGAGCGCCCACTCTGTCGAAATATCACTTAGATCCATTAGATCCATTAGATCCATTTGGTAGGAACGCCATTCGTGTGAAATTTGGACCGGTCAACTACGAGGTGAAACCCCAAAATAGTTCCAGATGGTTTTAGGCTTTGACCGGTCTTCTTTCGGGAGTATTCACCATTAAAATAACAAGTGAACTGTTCGTGTAACACGGGGTCGTGTGCCATGTGTTCGGTAGTTTCTTTTATACGAATGCTGCTCTTTATAGGTGAAGGGAAACAAACACACGATGGGATTGTAGTTCAGCAGTGTTCGCACCGTCCAGTGTCTGATTATAGTTCCATGCACTCGACAAGCAAGCACCGCTGTCTGTTCATGAACAAAGATGGCCGCCGCCACATGTTTGGTCATACGAATGACGGCCACCCATCCGACCACTTAGAATCTTGCAGTTTCTAAGTGTGAATACCATCAATTGGATGCACATGACTCCCCTGGGTGGTTTCACTGTTCGGTAGTTTGTTCGACTGACGAACAATATGCCTTTAGTATGTTCGGGAATCACAAATTGTCGAACCAACTCAGTCTTGAATATGAATATTTGGCTGGTTTTGGCACACAGCTCTCCCTGGCTTTTAGGGAACAAATTCTCCCCTCTGTTCGGTAATTCCTATCTCCAGAATGCCATTCTCCTAACTCGCCTGGGAAAGGAATGAGCAGTGGTACAAGTTTTGCAGGCTCGCTTAGCCATCCCAGAGTTCCAGACACTCGACGACCATGTAGCGCTGCCTTCTGTTGGGAGACAAAATGGCCGCCATTCACTTGAGCATGTGTTCGGTTATATAAATGGTGGCCACCCAGGGAATGCACTTGACTTCATTGGTCCTTTGAGGTTAACGAGGCAGGGGTAGTCGGTGTTCGAAGGGTATAAAAGGGGGATCACAAATGCTCCATTCGGTCCACGAACAAGGTTGTACAAATCAATTCGGGAAATATGGGGATAAGTACAGGCAGAGTCCGCCACACTAACCTGTAGAACATGGTAAATGACAGAATAATACCCGCGATTCGATAGCTGTTTGCCTGGAAAATTACAGAATAACACCTGCGATTCAATAGCTGTTTGTCTGGTAAATTACAGAATAACACCTGCGATTCGATAGCTGTTTGTCTGGTAAATTGTCACGATTGTCATCATTCCATACGCAAATATTGTGTTCTTGGGCTTGAACCTGTATCTCCTACTTCCCAGTCAGAAGCCTTACCTTGGGTTCCACACGTCCTTGGTTACTTTCGCCACACCTTCTAATGATTCCTGGTATCCTGTTATCTGAGCCTTTATGCCTGGACTATGCACACCTGCTCCTGATATGTGGCTGATACCTTCCTATATAAACCCCGCCTTGGCTATTGCAGATTGTCAGATTGTTTTTGTTACAGTTTCTGGTATTACTGCTGTCCTGGTTTTTGATCCTCTGCTCGTCCTTCGTTTTTGCCTGTCTGCTGCTTGTCCTGACTATTGGTTCCGTCTCTGACTACGCTTTTGGATTTCCCTGCCTGTACCTCGTTCCTGGAAGCACTGGTTATTATCAGCCCCACTACACTGTTTAACCGCCTTGGGGATTTCTGCCTTGAGTCCCCTTGGCTGGTGTAAAATTGCAAAGGGTGCCTTTACTCTGCGTGTTGACTTCCACTCTCAAGGTAAGATCATTACATAACGATCTGACCATGGAGTCTGCAGAGTCGAAGAAAGCCCTAGCAGCCTTGATCCAGCAGATCTCTCTGCTTACCCAAGCTTTACAGGGCTTACAGCGGGAACTGGCTTCCCTTAAAGGGAAAGTACCCTGCATTCCTGAATACACTGAACCGCTGGTTTCTCTACCCGAGATATTTTCTGGGATCTGGTCAAAGTGGATTGTGAGGTCCTGTTCTCCCTGAGACCACTTACCTATGCCACGGACTTCATCAAAGTGAGGACAACTATCACCTTGTTGTCGGGGTACCCTAAGATTTGGGCCCATCAGTTGCTGCTCACCAAAAGCCCAGTCCTGGATTCTTGTGAATCCTTTATACAATCCCTGGAATTACAGTGCAACAAGGCGCAAAAGATCTGTGTTCCCAGAACACCATCTGTTTTTCAAAACAAAGTGCTCTCCGGACGGGAGAGGGATTACATTGCTCCTTCCGCTTGGACTAATACTTCAGCAAAACCTACTGTTTCCTTGTTACCTGAAGCTTTTGAGACATCTTACTCATCTGACTTAGAGACAGAGAAACCTATGGAGATTGGGTTGGTCTCAGTCAGACAGTCACCCCAAGAAAGGGCAAGAAGGAGGAATCACAGACTGCGTTTTTACTGTGCAGAGAGGAGACATTACATTTCCTTTTGTCCTATTCGCCCATCTAGACCTGAGGTTCTCTGTATGGGAGCTACACACATGTATCCTATGAGGCCTGTATTCCGACATGTTACCTGTCCGTGCTTGGGCACCCCGACCATTCCTCTCCCTCCTGCGGCTGTTGCTCCTGAAGTCCTACAAGAATCTGTCACAGTGAAACCTGATAAACCTATACGGATGGAAGAATCAGCTTAGAAGGAATATGCCACCTCTGCTACTTGTTCTGTGAAGAAAGATCCTCCTCTTGGCTATACTTGCGCATCTGATGGAACTCTAGTGGTTACAAAGGACCTACAAGACTTTGGCAAGCCTTCACATTTGCTCATGCCGCTAGCTACAATTCCAAAAAGAAACCATCTGGTCTGTGAGGGAGCTTTCCTCTTCTGGCGTTTTTTAAGGGGAGGATGATGTCACGATTGTCTAATGATTCCTGGTATTCTGTTATCTGAGCCTTGATGCCTGGACTATGCACACCTGCTATTTATTTATTTATTTTATTATTGCCATTTATATAGCGCCAACAGATTCCGTAGCGCTTTACAATACTGCTCCTGATAGGTGACTGGTACCTTCCTATATAAACCCCACCTTGGCTATTCCAGATTGTCAGATCGTTTTGTTCCTGTTTCTGGTATTACTGCTGTTCATCTGACTCCTGGTTTTTGATCCTCTGCTCGTCCTTTGTTTTTGCCTGTCTGCTGCCTGTCTTGACTATTGGGTCCATCCCTGACTACGCTTTTGGATTTCCATGCCTTTACCCAGGGCCGGCCTTAGGCCCTCAGGCACCCTGTGCAAAAAATCCTGACAGCGCCCCCCCATCTTCATCCATGTATAGTGTGTGTGTGTGTTAGCCCCGCCCACCTGCACATGTGTGTTTTGGAATAGTCGGCTACCCGGGTGGTGAAAAATTAAATCCTCCACCCAGGTAGCAGGTGCACACAGTTCACATCCGGCCATTTGTGAGCTGTGTCAGCTGCCAGGGCGCCCCTGTTGCCATGACGGCGCCCGCCCCCTCCCCCCATCTTCATCAATGTATAGTGTGTGTGTATAGGGGTGTAGTGTTTGTATAGAGAACAGTCATACACACAGTTAGTAATACACACACACTTGAAGTCACACACACACATACACACACACACACAGTTACAGTTTCACACACAGGCAGACAGTCTCACTCACACACAGTTAGTCATGCACAGTTACAGACACACACAGTTACAGTCATACACAGTTAGACACGCACAGTTAGTCATACATACACACAGTTACAGACACACACACACACACAGTTACAGACACACACACACACAGTTACAGACACACACAGTTACAGTCATACATAGTTAGAGACACACACACACAAATGGAAGGTTACCTGTAGCGGAGTAGAGGTATTATCCAAGGTATCTCCACTGGTAGACAGGAAAGGTAACCCAAGACAGGTACAAGACAGGTAGCGTAGTTACAATCCCTTCCCGCCAAGAACTAGACGACACATAGCTTGGAGGTCAACTGAGGTTTTATTCACACACTCACAAGGGGCTTCCCGACAGACAATTCAGGGGTGAGGAAATAGGGGACTACGTGGGAAACTGCACAAGAGGGACATTTCTCCCATAATACACTGCTGCACGAGAGGGACACTCCCACCAACATATACTGTTAAGTGGATTATCCCCTCATGCAGCAGAAACCATATTTTACATTAAAATACATAAGAGGAATATTGTTCGTCAGATTTAGATGAACAGGTGTTCGGTAGATAGCTGGGGTCGGAGCGCACATTCCCTGAAAGTACCGCTCCGATCCCAGCTTAAATAGCCGAACGCCACATGAATTACATTTATTTTCTAAGTTCCCCTCAAACTACCGAAGGATTCCATAGAAACCTAATACTGAAATACCGGGGCTCCCGAACGGCTTGGAAGTCCAGCGGTATTTGTGCCACCGAGCAGCCGATTTTAGTTCCAGGCGCTCGACGACCAAATACAGCTGGGCTAACAAAGGATCCAAGATGGCCGACCGCCGCGTGGTCGGTAGCCGAACGACGGCCACCCTGAATCCTCTTAATTTACCGTTTGCAACAATGTTGCAATCTTTAACGAGAGCCACACGACCTCCTGAGGGTGGTCTCCACTCGGCAGTTTGTTCGTTTCACGAACAGAGATATAAATCACTGTTCGTGGAATGATTACCTGAATGCCGACGGGTTTTTATGCCGCCAGAATACTAACGCTATTAACCTGCAATACATTACACCCGCGTACTCTTGGTTCTTAAAGCGGTATATACATGTTAAAGGAAAAAACTGTTTTAACAGTGGCTGCTGCTGCCACATTACCTCTCCCTGGTCAGTAATTATAAGTGAGAAGTGGAGGCAGTACAGCTCCTGGAGTTGTTGGGGAAGCAGGTACTCCATCCTGCTTCCCTTTTCCTGTGCAGCACCAACACCGACTTCTGGGCGCACTTAGCTCCGCCTCTGCTTCCATTTATAGCCCTTCCTCCGCGTAAGCTCCGCCCACCATTCAGTAAGCCCCGCCCACCTGCACATGTGTGTTTTGGGCTAGTCGGCTACCCGGGTGGTGAAAAATCAAATCCTCCACCCGGGTAGCAGGTGCACACAGTTCCCATCCAGCCATTTGTGAGCTGTGTCGGCTGCCAGGGCGCCCCTGTTGCCATGGCGCCATGTGCGGCTGCACAGTTCGCACACCCATAAGGCCGGCCCTGCCTTTACCTTGTTCCTGGAAGCACTGGTTATTATCAGCCCCAGTGCACTGTTTCACTGCCTTAGGGATTTCTGCCTTGAGTCCCCTCGGCTGGTGTAAAATTGCAAAGGGTGCCTTTACCCTGCGTGTTGACTCCCACTCTCAAGGTAAGATCATTACATAAATGACAGAATAACGCCTGCGATTCGATAGCTGTTTGGTAAATGACAGAATAATGCCCGCGATTCGATAGCTATTTGTTACGACACTCACCGCCAAGGGAATGAAGCCGCCGTTTAGTGAATAATCCCCTTTCTCCAGAAATGCAGTTTTAATCCAGCCGATCGTCAAACTCCCGAATGGAGCATACGAACGCGTCAACTCCCGATCAGCAATTCATTCGAAATCCTTCCACAGCTAGAAATAACGAAAAGTACTGTCCCAATAATAAATCCCTCCACAAACGAGACCAAGCTCCGTCTTGAAGGTCAAACAGGAATGTGTTTAATGGGGGCTACCTGCCTTGTGGAAGACTGTACAATATATTGGACAGTAGCCAATCGCAGTGGCTTCAATATAAGCCCTTCCCATTTTACCCATAAATCCTTCTTCTCTATCCCGGAGATAATTAGGAAGAAACCTAATCTCCCAGGATAGAGACAAACGCCATTTTAAAACATAATAAGAAAAATACAATAAAATTCATAATTTCAGAAATACCGAATGCATATAGTTTGTGTAACGTATCCCCAGATAGCCTGGATCTGAGTGCATATTCCTACCGAATAGCGCTCAGATCCGATGTACATGGTTCAATCGCCATGGAGTCAAAGTCTTTCATAAGTACTTCGGTATACGAATGACTCCATGGGACAGCTACCTGGGTAAAGTTCATACGACTGATAGAAACTCCCGAACTGACCGGTGTTCGTACGCCTCAACAAAATAGAAGGCGGGCGGCAGCTTCCAGCGGTGTTCGGCAGATAAAGTATCTGTTTTTAGTTCCATGAGATTTGCACCGAACACCGCTGATTCTCCTCGTGTCCCAAAATGGGCGCCGCCTCGTGGTCAGCATACGAACGACGAGCACCCGTACGAATGGAATGGAGAGGTGTCTGCAGTTAACCACAATGTTCTAATTGGGGCCAAGAGGTTAACCAGCAGCACACTCCTCTCCTGGGTGGCCGTCTGTTCGGTAGTTTCAATCGGTATTTGGGGAAACACACGAACAGGGGCATACGGACAGGAAATTCAACGAAATCAAGGCAAACAGACGAACCAGCAATATAAGTCTATACAGATGGATCTGTCACACTATTTGTCTGGTAAATGACAGAATAACGCCCGCAATTCGATAGCTGTTTGTCTGGTAAATGACAGAATAATGCCCGTGATTCAATAGATCTTTGTCTGGTAAGTGACAGAATAACGCCCGTGATTCGATAGCAATTTGTCTGGTAAATGGCAGAATAACGCCCGCAATTCGATAGCTGTTTGTCTGGTAAATGACAGAATAATGCCCTTGATTTGATAGATCTTTGTCTGGTAAGTGACAGAATAACGCCTGCGATTCGATAGATGTTTGTCTGGTAAATGGCAGAATAACGTCTGCGATTCGATAGATGTTTGTCTGGTAAATGACAGAATAACACCCACGATTCGATAGCTGTTTATCTGGTAAATGGCAGAATAACACCTGTGATTCGATAGATGTTTGTCTGGTAAATGGCAGAATAACGTCTGCGATTCGATAGCTGTTTATCTGGTAAATGACAGAATAACGCCTGCGATTCGATAGCTGTTTATCTGGTAAATGACAGAATAACACCCACGATTCGATAGCTGTTTATCTGGTAAATGGCAGAATAACACCTGTGATTCGATAGATGTTTGTCTGGTAAATGGCAGAATAACGTCTGCGATTCGATAGCTGTTTATC
Organism: Pelobates fuscus; assembly: GCF_036172605.1. Taxonomy (NCBI): domain Eukaryota; kingdom Metazoa; phylum Chordata; class Amphibia; order Anura; family Pelobatidae; genus Pelobates; species Pelobates fuscus. The sequence continues at coordinate 2,923,605 of NC_086319.1, read as the reverse complement.
TGGTAAATGACAGAATAACGCCTGCGATTCGATAGATGTTTGTCTGGTAAATGGCAGAATAACACCCGCTATTCGATAGATGTTTGTCTGGTAAATGACAGAATAACGCCCGCTATTCGATAGATGTTTGTCTGGTAAATGACAGAATAACGCCTGCGATTCGATAGATGTTTATCTGGTAAATGGCAGAATAACGCCTGCGATTCGATAGCTGTTTGTCTGGTAAATGACAGAATAAAGCCTGCGATTCGATAGATGTTTGTCTGGTAAATGGCAGAATAACACCTGCGATTCGATAGATGTTTGTCTGGTAAATGGCAGAATAAAGCCCGTGATTCGATAGATGTTTGTCTGGTAAATGGCAGAATAACGCCTGCGATTCGATAGATGTTTGTCTGGTAAATGGCAGAATAACGCCTGCGATTCGATAGATGTTTGTCTGGTAAATGGCAGAATAAAGCCCGTGATTCGATAGATGTTTGTCTGGTAAATGACAGAATAACGCCCGCGATTCGATAGCTGTTTGTCTGGTAAATGACAGAATAAAGCCTGCGATTCGATAGATGTTTGTCTGGTAAATGACAGAATAACGCCTGCGATTCGATAGATGTTTGTCTGGTAAATGACAGAATAACGCCCGCGATTCGATAGATGTTTGTCTGGTAAATGGCAGAATAACGCCTGCGATTCGATAGATGTTTGTCTGGTAAATGGCAGAATAACGCCTGCGATTCGATAGATGTTTGTCTGGTAAATGACAGAATAACGCCCGCGATTCACATATTACAGCTTCACATATAGAGATTAAGTTGTGTGATGCCATTGTTAGCCATAGGTTAACCTCCTCATGAATTTTTCGTTTGAAATGGCATTTTATAGATTAAAAATAATTTTCTTAGTATCTCTGCACCGAAGACAGATGACGTTTTATGGAGATGAGATATCTGGGTGTTTTAGCCTCACTAGCACAATTATTATTAACCGGCATGACACACAAGTAATGGACTTACTTTCAGGACTTACACCATGATAAGAGAATGGCTATTAAAGCACTAGATTTATTACAAATAATAATTTCTTGTCAGAAGTAGAATGTTCTGGATTCTAGATAGAAGGAAGAATAGATATAGCAGACTGTACAATTTTAGACAAAGATAGACAGATACGTAGATAGATAGTTAAATAGATAGATAGACATACAGATAGATACCGTAACGGATCACCTGGCACCCCAACTGGGCACCTCCGTTGATGGATGCTCCTAGCGTTTCTTGAGGATTCCAAGCACTCTAGCCGACACCACAACCACCGCAGTCCAAACCTCTCTTCCTTCAGAGCGAAGCAGGAACAAGCTCTTAAAAGAGCTTAGGAGTGATTATAGCAAGGGAATATGCTGAGCATATCAATCCCTTGTAGCAGATTCCCCCAATAAGAGACAGGACTCCAAATTGAGGATGAAGTAGAACTGTCTAAAACTTTATTTTACTTGGGACTAGCCCATATGGTCATTACATGAACATTGCTGTGAAAACTCAATAAAATTACAAACAGTCAAATCATAGCAGGTAACATACAGTGACTTATTATAACATAATTACATATTTATAAATGGGTGGGGAAGACCATAATTAACACAAAATGTCTCTCCTGCATGCAGAATTAGCGATATGCAAATCTACCCGAATATGCAAATTACCAGTCTTGCTATTCAGGTATCATATTACTGTTGCTACCAACAGAGGGCACTACACAAGCTCCATAGCCAAATCCACCTAGTTGGTAGCAATCCTCAGTAGTACAGGAGAGCAGGCAATACATCCCAGGGGCTATAGTCACATGGCAGGAGGCTGGCAATCTGTCTTCTCCAATGCCCAGTGGCGAGGCTGGTTCCGCCACAGATACATAGATACGTAGATAGATAGACAGATAGCTACGTAGAGAGACAGATAGATATGTAGATAGATAGATATGTAAATAGATAGATAGATATGTAGATAGATAGATATGTAGATACATAGATAGATAGTGTAACGGATCGACGGGCACCCCGACTGGGTACCTCCGTTGAAGGATGCTTCTAGCGCTTCCTGAGGGCTCCAAGCACTCTAGCAGACACCACAACCACCGAACCGGAGAAGCATTATAAATTATAAGCATAATTATAAGCATAATTATAAACATAGTCAAAATTCAGCCAATTCTATCCAGGGGTTAAAAAGTTAAGGGAAAGTCCTATTTCACCAAATGAATCATGGCTTTTCTGCCCAAAACCAGTTCCACAGAGTCTTCTATCCTGGAGATAATTGGGAAGTAATCCAATTATCTCCAAGGACAGAGGCAAAACTCCATTAGCCACATGGTAGCAAAATACAATAAAATACGTAAAAATATATAACTGTGCAGCTATTGCATAAAACATATACATTCAACATATCCCCAGATAGCTTAGATCTGAGTGCACATTATGACTGAATGGCGCTCAGATCACATACATACAGTTCAATTGCCATGGAGCCAAAGTCTTTCACATAGTCTTTCGTTATATGAATGGGCTCCATGGCATAGCTATCTGGGGTAACACTGCTCACATAGGGAAAGTACAGAATGACCCGGCTTTTGGGTCTTTGCAGGGGGAAATCAAGCATTTTAACCCCTTAAGGACCAAACTTCTGGAATAAAAGGGAATCATGACGTGTCAGACATGTCATGTGTCCTTAAGGGGTTAACATGGGGACATAGTCACAGGGCAGGAGGCTGGCAATCAGTCTTTTCCAATGCCCAGTGGCGAGGCTGGTTTCGCCACAGATAGATACGTAGATGGATAGATACATAGATGATACGTAGATGGATAGATGGATACGTAGATGGATAGATGGATACGTAGATGGATAGATACGTAGATGGATAGATGGATACGTAGATGGATGGATACGTAGATGGATAGATACATAGATGGATAGATGGATACGTATATGGATACGTAGATGGATAGATGGATACGTAGATGGATAGACAGACAGATAGATACGTAGATAGATAGATACGTAGATGGATGGATAGATAGATAGATAGATAGATACATAGATGGATACATGGATGGATATGTAGATGGATGGATGGATACGTAGATGGACAGATAGATACGTAGATGGATAGATACGTAGATGGATACGTAGATGGATACGTAGATGGATAGATACGTAGATGGATACCTAGATGGATAGATATGTAGATGGATAGATGGATACGTAGATGGATACATAGATGGATACGTAGATGGATAGATGGATACGTAGATGGATAGATGGATATGTAGATGGATAGATGGATACGTAGATGGATAGATGGATACGTAGATGGATAGATGGATACATAGATGGATAGATGGATACATAGATGGATAGATGGATATGTAGATGGATAGATGGATATGTAGATGGATAGATGGATATGTAGATGGATAGATGGATATGTAGATAGATATACAGATACGTAGATGGATACGTAGATGGATAGATGGATACGTAGATGGATACGTAGATGGATAGATGGATACGTATATGGATACGTAGATGGATAGATGGATACGTAGATGGATAGATACATAGATGGACAGATAGATACGTAGAGGGATAGATAGATAGATACGTAGATGGAATTGTAGATGGATACGTAGATGGATAGATGGATATGTAGATGGATGGATACGTAGATGGACAGATAGATACGTAGATGGACAGATAGATACGTAGATGGATAGATACGTAGATGGACAGATACGTAGATGGACAGATACGTAGATGGATAGATACGTAGATGGATAGATACGTAGATGGATACGTAGATGGATAGATACGTAGATGGATACGTAGATGGATACGTAGATGGATAGATACGTAGATGGATAGATGGATACCTAAATGGATAGAAATGTAGATGGATAGATGGATACGTAGATGGATACATAGATGGATAGATGGATACGTAGATGGATAGATGGATACATAGATGGATAGATGGATAGATGGATATGTAGATGGATAGATGGATATGTAGATGGATAGATAGATCCATAGATAGACAGATAGATACGTAGATGGATACGTAGATGGATAGATGGATACGTAGATGGATACGTAGATGGATAGATAAGTAGATGGACAGATATATACATAGATGGATACGTAGATGGATAGATGGATACGTAGATGGATATGTAGATGGATAGATGGATACGTAGATGGATAGATGGATACGTAGATGGATAGATACGTAGATGGACAGATAAATACGTAGATGGACAGATAGATACGTAGATGGATAGATGGATACTTAGATGGATAGATACGTAGATGGATACGTAGATGGATAGATGGATACGTAGATGGATAGATGTATACGTAGATGGATAGATGGATACGTAGATGGATAGATATGTAGATGGATAGATACGTAGATGGATAGATGGATACATAGATGAATAAATGGATACGTAGATGGATAGATGGATACGTAGATGGATAGACAGACAGACAGATAGATACGTAGATAGATAGATACGTAGATAGATAGATACGTAGATAGATAGATACGTAGATAGATAGATATGTAGATGAATGGATAGATACGTAGATGGATAGATAGATACATAGATGGATACGTAGATGGATATGTAGATGGATGGATACGTAGATGGATAGATGGATACATAGATGGACAGATAGATACGTATATGGACAGATAGATAAGTAGATGGATAGATACGTGGATGGATAGATACGTAGATGGATAGATACGTAGATGGATACGTAGATGGATAGATACGTAGATGGATACCTAGATGGATAGATATGTAGATGGATAGATGGATACGTAGATGGATAGATGGATACGTAGATGGATAGATGGCTACATAGATGATACGTAGATGGATAGATGGATACGTAGATGGATAGATGGATACATAGATGGATAGATGGATATGTAGATGGATAGATGGATATGTAGATGGATAGATGGATATGTAGATGGATAGATGGATATGTAGATGGATAGATGGATACGTAGATAGATAGATGGATACGTAGGTGGATAGATGGATACGTAGATGGATAGATGGATACGTAGATGGATACGTAGATGGATAGATGGATACATAGATGGATAGATACATAGATACGTAGATGGAATCGTAGATGGATACGTAGATGGAATCGTAGATGGATACGTAGATGGATACGTAGATGGATATGTAGATGGATATGTAGATGGATACGTAGATGGATATGTAGATGGATATGTAGATGGATGGATATGTAGATGGATGGATATGTAGATGGATAGATGGATACGTAGATGGACAGATAGATACGTAGATGGACAGATAGATACGTAGATGGACAGATACGTAGATGGATACGTAGATGCATACGTAGATGGATACGTAGATGTACAGATACGTAGATGGATAGATGGATACCTAAATGGATAGATATGTAGATGGATAGATGGATACGTAGATGGATAGATGGATACATAGATGGATACGTAGATGGATAGATGGATACGTAGATGGATAGATGGATACATAGATGGATAGAAGGATATGTAGATGGATAGATGGATATGTAGATGGATAGATGAATATGTAGATGGATAGATAGATAGATACATAGATAGACAGATAGATACGTAGATGGATATGTAGATGGATTGATGGATACGTAGATGGATAGATACATAGATGGACAGATAGATAGGTAGATGGATACCTAGATGGATAGATGGATACGTAGATGGATAGATAGATACGTAGATGGATGCGTAGATAGATAGATGGATATGTAGATGGATAGATGGATATGTAGATGGATAGATGGATACGTAGATGGATAGATATGTAGATGGACAGATAGATACGTAGATGGACAGATAGATACGTAGATGGACAGATAGATACGTAGATGGATACTTAGATAGATAGATACGTAGATGGATAGATACGTAGATGGATAGATGGATACGTAGATGGATAGATGGATACGTAGATGGGTAGATATGTAGATGGATAGATACGTAGATGGATACGTAGATGGATAGATAGATACGTAGATGGATGCGTAGATAGATAGATGGATATGTAGATGGATAGATGGATACGTAGATGGATAGATGGATACGTAGATGGATAGATATGTAGATGGACAGATAGATACGTAGATGGACAGATAGATCCGTAAATGGATAGATGGATACTTAGATAGATAGATACGTAGATGGATAGATACGTAAATGGATACGTAGATGGATAGATGGATACGTGGATGGATAGATGGATACGTAGATGGATAGATATGTAGATGGATAGATACGTAGATGGATACGTAGATGGATAGATGGATACGTAGATGGATAGATGGATACGTAGATGGATAGATGGATACGTAGATGGATAGATACGTAGATGGATAGATGGATACGTAGATGGATAGATGGATACATAGATGGATAGATACGTAGATGGATAGATGGATACATAGATGGATAGATGGATACATAGATGAATAAATGGATATGTAGATGAATAGATGGATACGTAGATGGATAGATACGTAGATGGATACGTAGATGGATAGATGGATACGTAGATGGATAGATACGTAGATGGATAGATGGATACATAGATGGATAGATGGATACATCGATGAATAAATGGATACGTAGATGGATAGATGGATACGTAGATGGATAGATGGATACGTAGATGGATAGATGGATACGTAGATGGATAGATACGTAGATGGATAGATGGATACATAGATGGATAGATGGATACATCGATGAATAAATGGATATGTAGATGGATAGATGGATACGTAGATGGATAGATGGATACGTAGATGGATAGATGGATACGTAGATGGATAGATGGATACGTAGATGGATAGATGGATACGTAGATGGACAGATAGATATGTAGATGGACAGATGGATACATAGAGGGATAGATACGTAGATAGACAGACAGATATATACGTAGATCGATAGATACATAGACAGATAGATAGATACCTAGATAGATAGATACGTAGTTTGGAAAAACGGCACCTCAGAGTGGATATGATAACATTATATATTCGGGGCCAGTACAAACCATTATCTGGAAATCTATTCATAAACAGGGCTTTACATAGGGCACAAAGTCACACATTTAGGCTGGAAGAAAGGAGATTTCATCTAAAGCAAAGGAAAGGTTTTTTTACTGTGAGAGCAATAAGGATATGGTATTATCTGCCTGAAGAGGTGGTTTTATCAGAGTCCATACAGATGTTTCATACTGCATGGGGTTTTATCTGTATCAAGTCAGTGTCATACTGGGTGGGGTAATTTTGGTCCCCTACATTTTCTATTATTGGGAATGAGGATTTAATACATGTTCTGTTTTTATTAACATTAGGTCTTACTTTGCGCTGGGATAATGTCATATCTGATATTGTATGTAATGTCCAATAATTTCTATATTTTTTTGCTAATCTTGTAATTGTGACTAATTTACCATTTGCACAACACTGTCAATGTGTTCATTTTTCTTTTAATTATGTAAAATTGGAGAATGTTTCTTCATTAAAGCTGTACTTTTCTACAAAGACTCTAAAGACTGCAATTGCATCAATTTCTGTGTATTCAGTGACAGATAATGATTGTGCGTAGTTGTGGTCTTTGTTCTGTATTAGAGATTTGATAATCCTGATAATTACCTGTCCGCCTGGCGTTTTAATACATTTAGAGCATTTTGTTTCATTTTACCTTTGCAGACTTTCTGCGTTTTTCTTTAGAACAATGAAAATGCAGCTATACTAAGATGATTGATACAAAACTACTGAGCATGTCGGCACTTTATAAACAATCATCATTATTATGCTTGTAGGTTGGGGTCCACCAAAAATGGCTATAGGTGAAGCAGAACAGCAATGCAGGTCCATCTAAAGACGAAACCCTATGGTAATACCATCTTTGGGGTGGCAGAAATGTCAGGAGAAAACGTTAACGCAGATAGGGGGATGGGAAAGAAGATCTAAATGACCAACAGATATAGAAATATCTGTCCATGCCTCATATTCCCATACTTACCTGTAATGATTAGTGACAAGCACCCAGTCTGACCGCTAACCGAACACTGCTTCCAGGCAGGTATCGTTCCCTCTGCCTCTTCTGCTGCAGCCCTTTGTCGATCATGTAAAGCTGTCTGTGTGCAGGAGACAGAATGACCATGCACAGGACCACGTGCATTTGGTTATATGAATGGCAGCCACCCAGGGAAAGCACTCGGGGGGGGGGGGGGGGACACCAAACACCATCCATTCGGAATCCGAACAAAGGGGATACGGACAACCGAACAAAAGGGAATAAGTCTGCTACACTCCGTTCCATACAGCGATGCTGCATATTAAGGTTGCAGGAATAAAGAGCTGGAAAGGAAAACGTTATCCTGCGTTTTAAACATTGTATCTCTAGCTTTTTCTCTTTTGGGGCCTTAACAAAATAAGAATTACCAGAATGTAAGATTCAGTGGGAAATTATATTCTTTATCTCGAAGGAATGAATGTCAGACATTAGCAGTGCATTTTATAGGCCATTAATGACACCAAGAGGTTCCTTTCTGTCGATGCCATGTGGCTACTTACCTGTCACTCATGTATCTGACCAGATTAAGGAGGATATAGTGACATATACTGCTAATTTTCATGAAATAATTAAAACTCAAGAGGTCACATTTAGCAACCTCAGCTTGACAGTTGTGTGTCTGTGTGCAATTAATATAGACAGGGAACGTCCAAACACAGTGTCTATGCATTCTCTGCCACTATCGTCCTGTTAGGAGAGCAAATATATTCATAGCCTGCGGCTCACACTGGACTCCCTCGGCTGTTTATTTGCTGTTAGTAACATAATGATAATTGCACACAATCTTACAGAGCCTTTAATAGCTGCACTCGCTTCTCATTTTACATCCGAACGGAAGGTTTGTGCGATATTCACTGATTCCGGTTTAATAAAGTGTTCGGAAATCTGGGCAGTTCACGCATCTCATAAAATAGAAATTAGATAGACTATCTATTATATTCTATATTCATTAGTGATAGCTAAAGGAAAACTGCCTTTTTGCTTGTACAGTTTGTTGTTGCTGTCTGCCATTCCTATTTTCCCGATAGTTATTCTTCCTTCAGTAATTTTATTTGCCTATAAAAGTTGTGTTTTCTTTACATTATTATACCTATAAAAAAATAATCCTGCCTTTATCAATAACCATTAACAATAGCACACAAGCACTTTGTTATGATTACGTTGTAGAATGCCTTAAATGATTAAATACATTTCATATGCTTTCCCCACAATGACTGTCAATGGTATTTGATTGGGAATTCCGAAAGTCAGAAAGATAAGTCAATACTGATTGGCTGTGACTCCTTCCTCCATGGTGATGTTCTTTGGTCACGTTCCATCTATTATAGTCTCTCTCTAATTAGACCACATTAGCTGCTTCCACACAACCCACGGACCCAACATAATTCATTAGGGATGAGGTTCTGTACTGTCAGGTGGTGGTTTATGGAGACAGGAAGAACGACAGATACATGCAAACCATAAACATCAAAGCTGTAATAATGCAAAGCAGATAAAAGGTTTTAACAGACTAGGATGGCGTAATAAAGCACAAAGCCTCCAAGAATTGGGACATGCAAACCAGTAGCACCTAGAACTAGCTGCAAGCCACTAAGATTTTGAATGCAGACATTGAGATACATTTGCCTTCTGGGTCAATGGAGCTGAGCCAAGTTTAAAGGAAGAAAAAAGATACATGGAAACATGATAATGCTATTGTGACGGAGCTCCAGTACTCCAACTGAGTACCTCCGCCAAGTTTGCTTCCTCGTAGGTGTCAGGGACCCTGGAGGACTTCAGACCCAGTTGCCAAGGCTTGACTTGGATCTCTGAGGGCCTCTTCCACCCTGGATCAAACACCAGATGACACTTGGGGAAGGTTAAAAAAGCAACTGACTTTACTAGACATAGCACACATATTTTAAGCCCCCAACAGCCTCATTTACATACAATAGTGCATAAAGCATTATAGTACAAGGAAGGGTGAGGTCAGACAATAGCAAGGTCTGATTGAGATTGAGGGGGGACAAAGCAGCTAGTTTAAATACTTGCACAGGGTGACCAAAAAACAAGAGGAATCTGTGAACCTACATATAGTGTCCGTCTTTCATTCCCAGTTATGGTGACCACCGTCCTTGTAATGGTGGCTAAAATATCTCCTAAATTCTGCAAACTTTATTATCTGTCCGAGTGGTCTTTTCTGTAATCTTCCTCCCACCCCCAGACCAAAGACCCAGTCATTTCATTAATTTACCTCCAACATCCCTCTAGACCCAGTCATTTCATTCATTTACCTCCAACATCCTTCCAGTACCAGTCATTTAATTAATTTACCTCCAACATCCTTCCAGTACCAGTCATTTCATTCATTTACCTCCAACATCCCTCCAGACCCAGGGCCAGCCTTAGGGCTGTGCAGCCGCACAGGGCACCATGGTAAAAGGGGCGCCGGGCGTCCGACACAACTCGCACTCAGTCACTCACAGGTCGGCCCGAGTTATCTGTCTGTAGTGTAGAGCAAGTCAAGTGCATAGTGCTATACACTAAACTTGCGAATTCTGAGGCAAGCTGGGGCCTCGAATCACGTTTATTGTGGTGCAGGAAGAGGAGGTCTGGAGCACAGAAGGGGAGTGTGAGGGAGCGAGGGTTTTGTTGAAGGGGGAGCAGGGGGCTTGTAGAGGGGTGAGCAAGGGTTTTGTAAAATTGGGGGCAGGCTTTTTTGTATAAGGGGGCAGAAGTTTTGTAGAAGAGAAGCAGTGGCTTGGTGAATTGGGGCAGGGATGTGTGGAAAGTGTCAGGTGTTTTGTTGAAGGTGGAGCAGGGGGTTTGCATAGAGGGTCAGGGGTTTTATAGAACTGGGAGGAGGGCTTTTGTTGAAATGGGAAGAGAATTTGGTGAAAGGGGGCAGAGGATTTGGTGAAAGGGGGCAGGAGTTTTGTAGAGTGTAGCAGGAGTTTTGGTGAAGGACCGGCATGTGTTTTGTTAAAGGGGGAGTAGGAGTTTTGTAGAGGGGGAGCAGGGTTTTTGTAGAAAGGGAGGCAGGAGTTTTGTGAAAGGAGTTTTGTAAAAAGGGGGCATGGATTTTGTAGAAGGGGGCAAAAGCTGTAGGGAGAGTGTTACAAATCGCTATTTGTAACTGGCCCTTTAAATGAGAAAGTGCCCTGCTTCCCTGGATTGTGGAGAAGCATGTTTGCCAGCCTCCTGCCTCATGACTATGGCCCCTGGAAGATTGTGCCCCTGAAAATGTATTAACTTTAATTGGGTGTGTATGGCCCTTTAAGAACCGTCTGGGGACATATTGTGACTTTGCTGAACAATGCCCCTTTAAGACTATGTCCCCAGACCGGTAAAATAACTTGCCCCTGGCTCTCTCCCACTTGGTTCAGTAAATAGGGCTTACTGAACCAAGTACCACACAGGCGGACCACCCAGAAGCTAAAGTGTGCAGGCAATTTACCTCCCAGGCTGTGAGGTTACTGCCGGTCAATTGCACGTGGCGGCGGCCATCTTGGTTTCCTCGAATGCGGTCAGCGGTGTATGCTAAAGATTCTGTGGAACTAAAATCGGCTACACATTCTGCCGAACACCGCTGACCCTTACCTTCTCCCATACGGAACTTGCAGCTCCAGAGACTAAGTCCCGTTCGAAATGGGACTTAGTCGTTTTTTCGGCATGAAATTGACCGACCGCACAGCCCAAATCTATGGAACTGTTTTGGGCAGGAAATTGTGCTTGCGGTCGGTCATAAAGGACTTCCAGCTAACTTTTGATCCACTGGAGGGATTTGGCTGATTTTTGGAAGTGTTTATGTTTGATGTATGCTGAGTCTGAATATGCAATTGGAATTGAAATTGGATGTATGGTTTTAAAGTTACAGTGTGTGTGTAAAAACTGTATTTTTATTGTATGTAATAATTGGTTTAACTGTTTATCTGAGGGGAGGGAACCTGTGGGCTGTACTATGCTGTTATTGGTTAATTTCATCCTCCCCCTGGGAGTGTCCTGTGTGTACCTTATCCTAATAAAAAGCAGGCTGGGTGTTCCAGTCCTCAGACCTCTTCTGACCCTCAATACGTAGCCGTGTCTCGTTATTGGAGGGAACTGCTATATCTCACTGGGGACTGCTATGCGCTGCATATTCCCCTGAGCTCTTAATCACTTAGCTCTTGTAAGAGCTCGTTCCGGATACGCTCTCCTGGAGGAGAGGTCTTCCCCACACGGTCCTGGAGGACAGAAGCCGATCCAGGGTGGAAGGAAGACGGCGCGGCTCCAGTTAAGCTACGGCGGTTGTGGAGCCTGCGGTGGTTGTGGTGTCGTCTGCAGTGCTTGGAGTCCTCTGAGAGCGCTAGGAGCATCCATCAACGGAGGGTACTCAGTCGGAGTACACGGAGCTCCGTTACATTGGTGGCAGCGGTGGGATGGCGTCCTAGTGCGAGGAGAAGCAGCTCAGAGACACTGGTAACGTTTGGAGTTCCAATTGAGGGCAACGCTAGCCATTGGGCAGCGCCCCTGGCTACAGCAGGATGGAATCAGCTGGTTTGCGGACAGCGTTCCATGATGAGGAGGAGGAGGAGGCCGCAGATTACAGGGATGCAGCCAGAAAGGAAATCTGGTATGATGCCCTGGAAGACGCCCAGTGGCGGCGAGGTGAGGGCCTCCCCAGTGATGAGCAGCGGCTACAGAAGCGTGTGGCAATGCGAATATGTCTATTGGGGGAGCAGCCCCTGGATGAGTGGGTGGCAAGACTAGAGACCCTGGTATGGCGAGAGATCGGGCTAGACAACGCCTACCAGGCCCTCTGGTGGCATACCATTCGACTTACTCCCTGGACGGCCGAGCACGACCTACCGGAGGGGGATGATTATGATGGTCCTGGTCTACTTATGGATGCCATGGAGGAGGATCTTGATTTCGGCAGCACGGAGGAGTCTAGGTTTTGGGACATCTACGACTACCGGATGGGCATGTATGTCTGGGCTGACGAACGCGAGGTGAGAAAAGACATGACCCACCTGGCAACAAGGGAGTGGGAGCTGGAGCAGGACTACATACACCTACTCAGCTTCGTGCAGCCCCAACCTACCCGACAAGCAGAACCAGACCTCCCTGACTGGTCCGGCGATGAACCCCAGATGGCAGGTAGAGATGGGACCGAGGTCTCTCTACCGGCCCTACAGGGATGCTGGGCAGTCGGCCCAGATCCCCAGCGGCAGTGTGTAACCCAGGGAGCTGATGATGTCGTCCATCCTCCCCAGCGGCAGTGTGTACCCCAGGGGGCCGAAGGTGCCGTCCTTCCCCCCCAGCAGCAGTGTGTCCTACAGAGAGCAGAGACAGTTGGTCCCTCTCTACAGCAACAGGACAATGGTAAGGGAGTGGAGACAGGCGGTCTCCCTCTCCAGCGGCAGTGGGTACCCCAGGGGGCCGAAGGTGCCGACCTTCCCCCCCAGCAGCAGTGTGTCCTACAGAGAGCAGAGACAGTTGGTCCCTCTCTACAGCAACAGGACAATGTTACGGGAGTGGAGACAGGCGGTCTCCCTCTCCAGCGGCAGCCTGTGTTTCCAGGAAAGGAGCACAGCACCCCCTCTCCCCAGCGGCAGCTTACCCTAACAAGGGGAGACACCAATCCCCCAGACGGCGCAGATGGGACCGTGGTCTCTGTGCCTGACCTACAGGGATGCTGGACAGCCTTTCCAGATCCCCAACTACCCTCACCGGGACAACCAGGGGAGGGGGTAAGTACAAATTCCCCTCCCCAGGTAACTCCTAGCGTGGCACCAGGGTTAACAGAGGCGATGTTAACCCCTACTGACGTCCATGTTCCCTTGGCTACCCCAGTAGAAGAGCTGGCATCTGGGCAGAGTGCAGTCGGCCTCTGCCCTACCTTTGTCCCTGGTCCAGAGCCTGATGTCCTGCAGGCTACCCCAGCAGAAGAGCTGGCATCTGGGCAGAGTGCAGTCGGCCTCTGCCCTACCTTTGTCCCTGATCCAGAGCCTGATGTCCTGCAGGCTACCCCAGCGGAAGAACTGGCAGCTGGGCAGAGTGCAGTCGGCCTCTGCCCTACCTTTGTCCCTGGTCCAGAGCCTGATGTCCTGCAGGCTACCCCAGCAGAAGAGCTGGCATCAGGGCAGAGCGCCGCTGGCCTCTGCCCTCCCACAAGTCCCCACAGCATGTTACCACATCACCACAGCAAAATACCCAGGTGCAGTAATTGTGTCTTGTGGGTGGGTCACCCTTGTACCTGTTTGTTGTGGGTGGGCTACTCTGGCATTTGGTTATTGTGGGTTGGTGGATCGACTAACGGAGGCACTGACCGACAGAAGGTCAGGTGCCTGGTTAGTCTTCCCCCCAAAGGGGAGATGTGTTACAAATCGCTATTTGTAACTGGCCCTTTAAATGAGAAAGTGCCCTGCTTCCCTGGATTGTGGAGAAGCATGTTTGCCAGCCTCCTGCCTCATGACTATGGCCCCTGGAAGATTGTGCCCCTGAAAATGTATTAACTTTAATTGGGTGTGTATGGCCCTTTAAGAACCGTCTGGGGACATATTGTGACTTTGCTGAACAATGCCCCTTTAAGACTATGTCCCCAGACCGGTAAAATAACTTGTTCCTGGCTTTCCCTCACTTGGTTCAGTAAATAGGGCTTACTGAACCAAGTACCACACAGGCGGACCACCCAGAAGTTAAAGTGTGCAGGCAATTTACCTCCCAGGCTGTGAGGTTACTGCAGGTTAATTGCCGAGCGCTGGGTGGCCGCCATTCGGCATCCGAACACGTGGCGGCGGCCATTTTGGTCATTCGAATGCGGTCAGCGGTGTATGTTAAAGATTCTGTGGAACTAAAATCGGCTACACATTCTGCCGAACACCGCTG
Organism: Pelobates fuscus; assembly: GCF_036172605.1. NCBI lineage: Eukaryota > Metazoa > Chordata > Amphibia > Anura > Pelobatidae > Pelobates > Pelobates fuscus. Next base: position 2,908,572 of record NC_086319.1, on the reverse strand, counting down.
ACCCTTACCTTCTTCCATACTGAACTTGCAGCTCCAGAGACTAAGTCCCGTTCGAAATGGGACTTAGTCGTTTTTTCGCATGAAATTGACCGACCGCACAGCCCAAATCTATGGAACTGTTTTGGGCAGGAAATTGTGCTTGCGGTCGGTCATAAAGGACTTCCAGCTAACTTTTGATCCACTGGAGGGATTTGGCTGATTTTTGGAAGTGTTTATGTTTGATGTATGCTGAGTCTGAATATGCAACTTTTATTGAAATTGGATGTATGGTTTTAAAGTTACAGTGTGTGTGTAAAAACTGTATTTTTATTGTATGTAATAATTGGTTTAACTGTTTATCTGAGGGGAGGGGATGAGTGGGCGGTACTATGCTGTTATTGGTTAATTTCATCCTCCCCCTGGGAGTGTCCTGTGTGTACCTTATCCTAATAAAAAGCAGGCTGGGTGTTCCAGTCCTCAGACCTCTTCTGACCCTCAATACGTAGCCGTGTCTCGTTATTGGAGGGAACTGCTATATCTCACTGGGGACTGCTATGCGCTGCATATTCCCCTGAGCTCTTAATCACTTAGCTCTTGTAAGAGCTCGTTCCGGATACGCTCTCCTGGAGGAGAGGTCTTCCCCACACGGTCCTGGAGGACAGAAGCCGATCCAGGGTGGAAGGAAGACGGCGCGGCTCCAGTTAAGCTACGGCGGTTGTGGAGCCTGCGGTGGTTGTGGTGTCGTCTGCAGTGCTTGGAGTCCTCTGAGAGCGCTAGGAGCATCCATCAACGGAGGGTACTCAGTCGGAGTACACGGAGCTCCGTTACAGAGAGCAAGGTTATTGTAGAAGGAGCAGAGGTTTTGTTTAAGGGTGATGCAGGGGTTTTGTTGAAAGGGGGCACCACGAGATTGGCTGGCACAGGGCGCTTGAACCCCTAAGGCCGGCTCTTTCCAGACCCCAGTACTTTAATTCATTAACCTCCAACATCAACAGTTTGATACAAAGAGCGATACAAAGAGCGATACAAAGAGCGATACAAAGAGCGATACAAAGAGCGATACAAAGAGCGATACAAAGAGCGATACAAAGAGCGATACAAAGAGCGATACAAAGAGCGATACAAAGAGCGATACAAAGAGCGATACAAAGAGCGATACAAAGAGCGATACAAAGAGCGATACAAAGAGCGATACAAAGAGCGATACAAAGTGTGATACAAAGAGTGATACAAAGTGTGATACTGGCATACATGTCCAGTATACAATGCATTATTGGGTAGCAGCATAGACTGTAAACAATGTATAAATGTCTGCTGGTCTTATAAGGACACGGTGTGTGTGCAGGTATCTGTACATAATTATATATCAGCATACTAAGCTCCTCTGCCAAATCCATAAAAAGGTGAATCTGAGTTTAAAGAATGTTTCAAAGTCCATGTTTTAATGATTAAAGAGAACGTGATGCTTAGAAACCTACAAACAGCTTGCGCTATCACTATCATCACTGAAATCAGGACCTGGCATCTACATTTCTCAATCCTTAGTATTTTGGCAAGAATGTTTTACAACAGCTTTTATGATAGAAACAAATCCCAAATAATTCTTCTTCCTTAATTATAAATGTGATTTGCTTCAGCAATAAAAACAGTCTGCTCGAAGCATCCACCAAGAGTTGGACACAATGTTTTCTCTGCCAACAGGAAGAGATGGCAATGGACAGCGATGACTTTGGAAAGAGCCATGGCATGGCTGGCCTAAGGCTGATGGGATGTGAATGTGTCGTTTAGGCTACTGGCTCCATTTCTGATAAGAGCCCAGTCATGCAGCTCGTGACACCCCCTGCTGGTGTGTTGGCCATAGAGCGCTGGCTAGGACTGTATAGACATCTGCTTCTTCAAAATGTAAATCGACTATCAGTAAAGCTCTGCACAATGAATACCTTAGGAAATCTTACAGAATGGAACAAAAAAAGATCATTTTCAGCAACAGAACAGAAACACTTTTATTCAGTTTTCCAAACAAAACAAACTATATAAAATCTCTATTTATAGTCACCAGCGAGTTTTGATGAACTTTGATGAGATACTAAATTAGTTAACATTAGTGGACAACATAAACTAATTGATAAATTTACTGCAAAACACTATTTCAGGACAATAACCCCAGCATTGCTAGTCTGATTAAAGACTATTGTGTTTAATAATAGGATCAATGAATATGTGCTCTTTGTTAATTTTTACGAGAGACACGATTCGCTTCCGTGGTTCCTTTTAAATTAAATAAATGATAACCTTTTTAACAGCTTTACATTGAGAGTTTGTCCATTCCAAACATTAAGTTATACAAACGTAACCCCAAGATTGTGTGGAAATGGAGACTTCAGTTCTGCATGCAAACACAGGTTTTGGGGTGAAAAACAGCAATTACAGAATTAATAAATAACTTATTACAATACAGCCGGCAGAGAGAAATGAAATTCGTTTTACCATTATCATTCCTGTACCTGTGCATTTTGTTCAAACAATTGGAGGATTCATAAAAATCCTAAAAACTTTCCAAAGCTACCCATATTTCATTGTCATAAAAACAGCGTCAGATGAACTTTTCAAAGCTGTAAATTCTGTTTATAGAATAAATCGAATTACTTTGGGGGACGACACACGGACTGCAATTCTCTAATTGACTTTGTGCATAAAAAGTCATAATGTGTTCTCGAGTTTGCCAAATATAGTTACGATCTAACCGAAACAAAATATATGCAGTGATTTTCATGAACTGTATATTTTATAGAAAAAAGAACCCAGTAGAATTGTTAATTATCATATAAAACTGAGACTTAATTGCATCTAGCAAATAGTATTTGCAGAAAAGCTAACAATTTATGACTTTAATATTGGAATTAACTTACCAAAAATATTGACTCTGATTTAATAATAAAAAATATTTTTTACAAATATTAAAATAGCCAGAAATATGTCCTATGAAAAATATATCACTATATCGCAAATTATCAAAATATTAAAATATATTACAAAATATGTACCAGCAAATAACTTTGTTCCGGGTCAGTGCGAACCAGCGACAGCCAGTTTAGTTCTTTTAGCATGTCACAATGGTGGGTCCTGTAATTACATTGTAGCACAAATCAGCAGAATGCCTGGTATGTGGATGCAATATACACAGAACTGTAAATTAGCTTCCTTACTAAATTCATTATAGTAATGGATTGAGAGCAGCCTTTATTAATAATGTTACATGCCACCAAGTTGTCTGAGAAACACCTAACTGCTTTTCTTTTCCATGCATTGCCCCATATGTGAGCTGCTGCTACTATTGGAAAAATGTCAAACAGTGTTGAGGTCTTGTTAAAATTCTCTAGGGTAGTGGTTTCTGGTGGCCAAGTATCGTATACATAATCGTTGCCGAATATACCTGCTATGTCAGTCCATATTACAGTGGAATTGTCAGAAATGGGTGGAACGAATAAGGACCTGCCTTTCCATGAGGATAGAAAGAGATGCCACATTTTTAAGTCAGCCGTAGCTGGTTTGTCTAAAACAGTTCTAGAGTGGTCGTCAGGAAGACCGTGTAGAAAAGAAAGTATTCAAGAGATGAAGGCCCTTCCTTGAGGAATAATTGTAGTGGAACCCCCGCTAAACTGTGAATGGCTATGAGGGGTGTGGGGCACAACATAATGTCGTAATGAGGTGTCAAAAACCTGAACCGGCCAAAGTGGAGGCAGTAGCCAGCTGACCCCGTCCCCGAACCAAGACCCAGGTGATGCCTTTCCTAGGAACTGCAGGGTACTACAGAAGGACTGTCCCCTATTACAGTGCCATAGCTAAGCCCCTCACTGATCTAACCCATAAGAACTTACCTAGACAAGTAGCCTGAACCCCAGAATGTGAGCAGGCGTTCCAAGCCCTCAAGGACACCCTGTCAAAGGCCTATGTCCTGGTTGCTCCTAATCCCAAGAAAGGTTTTCTCGTCCACACAGATGCCTCTATGTTCGGATTGGGAGCGGTTACCGTTCTGGGGGTCCCTGAGATTGGTGGGGACATCCTGTGAGGACAATGGCGAAGGTTGGCATGCTCTTTTTCTCTGGGAGGTAAAGATACAGGAAGTTTCCCATGCTATGACCCCCCAGATACAGAGACCTCTGGGAAAAAAGTCCTCTGGGTGAGGGAGGGCCCTGGGCAAGACACTAAGTGGCGGGAACAAGGGACAAAGAGACTGGGGTTCAGGTTCCGTTATATGACCCCTGGACTGGGGAGGACCCTGGGAGGAGACATTGTCTTTATGTGTGTTCCACCCCTTGCATGGGGAAAGCATAAAGCCACATGTGACCAATAAAGTTGTTGTTGTACCCCTGGAACTGTGTGTCATCCAGTTACTGGGAGGGAAATGGGTCTGTTCATTTATTAATAGCGGAGGTAACCAGCCGGGTTCCCAAGGGTCCGCTACAATAATCCTCATAGCAAAGTTAAGTGAACCTAAAAGTGACTGCAATTATTTCCTGGTGCAAGACCCACAAGTGGTGCAGACTTCGATATATGATAAAATCCTGTCTACCATTTCCTGGGGCAAGCTAGCTTGCATGGATTCTGAATTTAGTGTAATACCCAGGAAAGTTATTTTAGTGCTGGGACCTTCTGCTTTGTCTGGGGCTACCGGAACTCCCAAATCCTTATATAATTAAAGCATGTGTTGTAAGCTGTTCGGTGTGTAGTAGTGTGGCTCAACTGAGAGAAAATCATCAAGTGTATCATGTGTATCATGACTGGACATATGCTTTTGTTAAGTAAGAGCCAGGTCAAAGTCTCTGCGAAAATGTAAAAGATTTTTGGGCTACTTTTGGAGCCAAAAGTCAGTCTTGTAGTGAAATAGTATTGATCCTCCCACTTAACGCCATACAAATGCCAAAGTGATTGATAAATTGGTAGTAGTTTAAAAGCATTTGTGATGTCTGTTTTGCGTTAACCAAGCTGCCTTGCCGAAGTTAATAATAGCTTGTATGGCATTGTCTATCTTAGCGTATTGTAATTAGAAGTCCTCTGATGGTATTAATGCATTTAAACTAGGGGTAGTGGAGGAGTGAGGGGCTGAAAAATCGATAATGAGTCTCTTTTTGTTATTACATTTTCCTGTGGCTATTCCTAGTGGATTAGTTCTCCAGGATGTGAAGGGTGGTGTAGTGAAGGGGCCTATCATAAAACTATTTTCAATTTCTTTATTGAGGAGTTCCTGTAAACTAATCAGATCTGTTAGAGCGGATTGTAGGTTGGGGCATTCTAGAATACCTGTGGGGAGTGCAACAAAGCCAGTGTGAAACCCGGTATTGAAACCAGAGATGAGATTATTGCTAGATAATGTAAGAAGTAAAATTGTACCAAGGGAGTTGAGGGAAAGGGGAGAGAAACTTTTTACGAGAAAGTAAAATTACTAACCAGATTGAGGTGTATTTAGGTTAAAATGAGAGAGCTTGGACTTGCCCTTGGAAGGCGTACTAAACCTGAATATCTATGTATGGAGGGAAAACAAAAAGGTGGGGGAAACATATTTTTAAATTGCACTTTAGTTTGTTATTAGCATTGTATTAACAGTCCTTTAATTATGTGAAACAGATATATGCATACCAATTAATTATACGAACGTATTGAAATTCACAGAGACTGAACCGAAAGATATTATGAATGGAAACTAATGGAAATTAAACTAATAAACAGTTTTAAACAGACCTAAACGAAAACAGCATATTTAGAGTATAAATAAGAATTGACATAAATAATAGCCGAACAGTAATGCATGAAACCCAGTGAATTGACATAGTGTTAAAATGGAAAGCAAACACATTTCAATTCCTGGGAAAGAAAAATAAATAAATACACAAACGGGAAACCTTTATATGAATTAGTGTTTGTAAAATGTGGCGCGAACAGCATTGAACCTGACAAGTATTTGAAATAGCTTGGGTATACATGCACGAATTAACACACAAATACTTTACACACAATACACACAAATGCTTTCACCCATACGAATGAAGTATCTATAGAACACATAGACAAACGAAGCAGATTAAAACATGAATTCATTTATTTAAACGAACGGGCTGTAATTTCTTTAGTGCCACTCCTTCTCCACAGTGGCATAGCTGACTTCTCGGGGTAACAGTTTTTTGCTCAGATATGCCACTGGGTGTTAGTGCTAGACCAGTGGCCCACATTCTATTGAGCACTACAGATATATGTTCCAGATAGTTTTCACCTGTGCGGCTGTGCGGCTGTGTGACGAGACCAATCTCGCCACATTGCATTGGAGGAGCCTGGTTGCCCGCCTGCTGCCTTTGGATTATGGACCGGCAACTAAAGGGTTAATTTTACTGTGCAGAAGGATTAATTTCTCCCTTTCTGCACAGCCGTTCGGTAGATTCTATCTACCGAACAAACAGCCCTTTCTTAGCCTCCCCAGAGCCGTGGGGAGCCGGCAGGCACGGTTAATTGGCCACCCAGAAGCTGGCGTGTGCCCTCCATTTACCTCCCTGAAGCTGCAGTTAACTGCAACTTAATTGATTGTTACTGGGTGGCCGCGGTTACACTTTTCAGCCACTAGGTGGCGGTGTTATGGAGCTCCCCGGACGCCCAGTGGTGCTCAGCCCAGAATCAGTGCACTAAAAGCGGACACTTTTACGTGCAGGCACCGCTGAGCCTCCAGCCCCCTGGTTCTTATTCGTGTATATTTAACCGAATACATGTTAATTCGGTAGTTTGTATATGTGAATGTTAACCCAGATAGCTATGCCATGGAGCCAATTCGTGTAATTAAAGACCCTGGCTCCATGGCAATTAAACTGTATGCTGTTGGAGACTGATTGCCAGGAGTGTAAGCTGATTGTATGCTTTTCCTGTTCGTCTGCTGGCAGCTATTCATGAGGTTCCGGTTCGGGAGTTGGAGTGCTATTTTGTATCCAGTTCGGGAGTTTGGTGTTCTGCAGTAGCTGTGCCTGTGTCTCAGAAAGGGGATTATCACCTAAATGGATCATCCAGTTCCGTACATGCAAAATCCTTAAATCTTTCCAAGAGCTGGTTGGCCATTCTCTGAAAGGTAGCGGTGGAATTTTTCATCCCAAACGGCATAACCTTGAACTGGTTTAGGCTGAACGGGGTGATGAATGATGACTTAGGAATGGCCTGAGGCTCAAGGGGAATTTGCCAATACCCCTTACACAAATCTATAGTGGTCAAGTAATTTCCTCCTGCCATGCAGTCTAACCACTGGGCATTAAATAGTTGTCTATAACAGCTTGTTCATTGAGCTTGCAGTAGTCGATGCAGGAGCAGGTCATACCATCTCACTTAGGCACCAGAACTACTGGAGAAGCCCAATGACTCTGGGAGGGTTCTATCACTCCGAGTTCTAACATTTCCTGTATTTCCTTAAACATGCTCTCCCGTACGGCTTCGGGTATACGATATGGTTGCTGCTGTATTGACATATTCAAAAATCTTATATTCAAAACATTTACCTTTCAGTCCATTAGTTACATAGTTACACAGCTGAAAAGAAACTTGCGTCCATCAAGTTCAGCCTTCCTCACATATGTTTTTTCTGTTGATCCAAAAGAAGGCAAAAAAACCCAGTTTGTAGAACTTCCAATTACACCACTAATTAGAAATTATATCCCTGTATGTTATGCTTTTGAAAGTATTTATCCAATTTCAGTTTAAACATCTGTATGGGGGGCGGGGCTTGGACGCCATGCTGAACAGCCGCAAGGGAAGAAGGCTCCTCAAGATGATCGCCTAATTCTCGAGAAAACTATCGATTCCGGGGTGCAAATGATTCCTGAACTCACCTAAGCTACTCTAGAGCACCTCGGGCGTCTGATGATACACTCCGGCAACTGAGTTTTGAGCCTGAATACCTGCGGCCTAGTGCGGTCTCTGCTGGGAGTGACGGCCGACCTCCTTAGTGGATTCCCACGAGCAGGGCTGAATCTGTAACCTGTCCCCCCCCCTTTGGACCGGCGGGGGCCATCCCAGTCCGCACTGTGTATCGCACAACTCTGAGGACACCTTGTGTCTCTTGTTACACTAAAATGGCTGAGGACCTCCTGCCTGGGCCTATGCCGACACCGACCACGCAGAATCACAATAACGCTGTAGACACTTGCCTGCGGAGACTGGAGATCCACTTCCAAAACTTCTGGGCAAACCTAGAGGCTCGCATGGCATCGCCCCCACCAAGACACCAAGCTGAAGCTCAGGGGACTCAAATGCGACAGAAGGGCGGAATTCGGGTGGGCACTGCTCTACCACAAGCAGACGCTCTGCGCCCTACCCACCCTTTCAGGCCGCAGGCCGCCAGGGGTCACTCCCCAGCGCACCAACAACACAAGCAGAAAACTCGTAGACGGCGATTAAAGCCGGCAGCAACCCACCATTCTCCCAAGCAGGTTAACTACCCGGAATACCCAAGACTCCAAGCCAGCACGCGGAGGCGTCGACCCTGCTGGAAAATCCAAGGGGATTTGCCTCAAACCTCCTGCAGAGGAATGGAAGCGGCACTACAGCGCCCACAAGCTTACCCACTGCACAACAGCACATCGCAACTGCTGCACTTACACCTCCGGCTGATACCCCCGACCTCCAGAATGGGCATAGGCTGACTGCTGTGAACTGCCACGGGGACTGGTACCACTCAGAAATTATACACAGCACAGTCCGACCGCACGTCTAGGGGTTAATACCTTAGAACTGTTTTTTCATTTATATTTTACTTATATTGTTTTTGGTTTGCGCCTTTCCTTTTACTACTAAAAGCTATGCATATCGCATAAACCAGACCCACTTACCTAGCACATACTCTTTCTGACTGTCACAGGTTAGTAAAGCTAGAGTTGTACATTTTGACCTGATCACATCCCATGCCTGGGGTGCTAATCCTGTGAATTTTCTAGTTACTTAAAAGTACTAGGTTAAAGATATTCCAGTTGCATGCTAGCATATCCTATGAACACTTGTGGCAGCAATGACACTAGCAAATGTCCCGAAGCAGTGTTTTACTATATGATGCCTTAAGGCAGCACAACGATGGAAGCGCAGAACAGAGACATAAGGCTTTTACTGTTAATCTTAAAATGTTATAATCTGCCTGAAACACTCATGCACATGTCTCAAACCTTTACACACGTTAAAGCTATTATACAAGTTACTGCTAAGACACTACAGATAGACTCCACGTGTTACAAACCTGTTCCACTTAACTTGCATTACCTAAAATATTTCACTAGTACACCATGTCTCACTAATCTTTCTACCAGAACTACTCAAATATCGGACATAGCAGACAAGTTACATATGTGTTTATACAACTAAAATGTGCAATTCTCCTGTGCCACTGTCTACTCATAGCATAGTCTGTACCAAGGGCATAACACGGTATAATCCACCGCAAAGCTAACAGTATAACACCAAGCTCTGTACTGCAATGCCTCAGCTTGACCGTTAGTCTTAACGTGACTATGCAGCGACACATATCTGTGAATCAAACTACTACTTTAACTTGTATTTATAAGCGTGAGAAATTATCCTGTTTTATATAACTACTAAAAAGTGCAATGTCATTAATGCCATGTAACTAAGCGTGTTTGCAAACTTGAGTGCACCAGCTATTGTGGCAGTGCAAATTCACATGTTAACCTTATGCACGAACAAAAATAAAGAATTAAAAAAAAACAAAAAAACATCTGTATGGACTCTGATAAAACCACCTCTTCAGGCAGAGAATTCCATATCCTTATTGCTCTTACTCTAAAAAAATCTTTTCTTTGCCTTAGATAAAAACTCCTTTCTTCCAGCCTAAATGACCTCGTGTCCTATGTATAGCCCTGTTTATTTATAGATTTCCAGATAATGGTTTGTACTGGCCCCGAATATATTTGTATAATGTTATCATATCCCCTCTGAGGTGCCGTTTTTCCAAACTAAAGAGATTTACATTTTTTAAACTTTCTTCATAACTAAAATGCTCCATTCCTTTTATTCATTTTGTATCTCGTCTCTGCACTTTTTCTAGCGTCATGATATCCTTCTTTAGAACAGGTGCCCAAAATTGCACAGCATATTCAAGGTGTGGTCTTACCAGCGATTTATAAAGAGGCAAAATTACATTTTCATCCAGAGAATTTATGCCCCTATTTATACCTGACAAAACCTTACTGGCCTTAGCAACTGCAGATTGACATTGCATATTGCTGCCTAATTTGTTGTCTATAACAATTCCCAAATCCTTCTCGTGTATAGTTCCAGCAGCATTTCCTGTTTTCCAACACTAGTGGCCTCACTAACCACTAGTCTAACCTAAAACACTCTCACCTGAATAGCATGATCATCCAAACATGCTATAAGAGGCCATACCTGATTTCAAAGGGTGCATTTACATTGATTCAAGTTTCTGCCCTAACGTGGACAAGACTTCTGATCCTGGCTCCTACTCTGAGATCCTACTATATTCTGAACCATCCTAATTCATCCTTTCAGCTTGCTTCACTTACCGAATACTACTTTTACCAACTTGGATACTATTTCTTTTTCAATACACTTGAAGAAAACTTTATCTTCTATTTCTACCAGCTTTTCATCCATACTGGACTTTGTTTCATTAATGATTCGTTATTACAAATCACTGGTAACTATGTAAGCAACCTGGATATCCTGATCTTCTGTTCCTACCAGCTTTATTTAAATACTGGACTTTTATTTATTATTGCTATACTACAGAACAAACCTGGATATTACAAATACTCCTTATAATTTCAACCAACCTGAAGGACCCTGTTTCTTCTATATCAAACCTGCTGTACAACCTCCAAGCTAAAGAGACTGATCCTTCATTCTTACCTATAATTTCATTTATTGGTTCTGCTTCTTTTACCCAAGTGAAGACCTTGACCAAGGCTTCTGCCACGGTTTCAGCATGGATGTTAGAGAGCTCTACAGCTTCGGGATACCGAGTAGCATAGTCCACAATGGTTAGAATGTATTTCTTTGCAGAGGGACTAGGCTTACTCAGGGGTCCCACTAGGTCTACCGCTACCTGGTAGAAGGACTCCTCCACTATGAGGAGTGATTTCAACTTGGCTTTGGGGTGGTCACCTAGTTTTCCTACCCTGTGACACACAACGCTGATCCTGCAATATTCTTGTAAATCCCGGGAGACTTCTGGCCAGAAGAATGCTTGATTCAGCCCAAACTGTTGTTCTGTTGTCTTTTACGCCCCACTTCCTATAGAATATAAGCTTGTTTGAGCAGGGCCCTCTTCAACCTATTGTTCCTGTAAGTTTTTGTAATTGTCTCATTTATTGTTAAATCTCCCCCTTTCATAATATTGTAAAGCGCTACGGAATATGCTGGCGCTATATAAATACCAGTAATAATAATAAAAACATGGCCTCAGTGTCTTGTAGACCTTGGCATCCTGTCTGTTTAACCTTATGACCTGACAGTGATGGGCTTGGTTGTCACCCGCTGCTTGCACTGGGTCAACTTCATGCAGCACCGACCAATGTTCCCCCGGATAGCTGGGCGATGTATGGGTGGTTGATCCATAGGTGTCTCCAAAAGGTTCTTTATGGAAACAGTGAGCTGTTGCCCTCACCGGTGGGGCCTGAGGTTGATCTCATGTCCCTCAGTTGTGAAGGGGACAGTTTATTTTAATGTGCCCCAGTTGGTTGTACCCATGACACAGAGGTCGACATCTTCCGAAATGGTGTGGCTGCTGGTGGGGGTGTCGGTTGATGTGGCTGATTTGGTGGAGTGGTCATCCGGGAGTAGATATTAAACAGATAACTTGGTTGCTCTCCTTTGAATTCAGTCCTCCGGCTGTCGTGGTACTCATCAGCCAACCCAGCCACTTTTGGTGGGGTATAGTCAAAGAATTGTACTAACAATAATAGTTGTAAGGCGTCATCCAGGGTGGTGGCCTGACATCCTTGCATCCAATTTCGAGCTGCTCGGTGCATAAGGAAAGACCATTCGGCATAAGAGTTTCTACCCCCTTTTCTTAATCCACAACATTTTCTTTGGTGAGCTTTGGGAGTTACCACATACCTTGCCAGCAGTGTCTCCTTTACTCTTTCGATGTCATGAATGTCCGAGTCAGGTACTGCTTGGTACGCCTCTGCCGCTCTTCCCGATAATTTGCTGCTAAGTATTGCAGCCTAGCTAGCCTTTTTCAGACCCTCCAATGAGCACTGCAGTTCAAAGTCCTGCAGGTAATTATCAATGTCCATCTCTTCATCCGTGAAGGTCTTAAAACCTGCATAATTCAGCCTTGGTTGTCCACGCGTAGATGCTTGTAGGGAGACTGTATCTCCCTATTGCGATCTGGTTCTTGACTCTCAAGCTTTATGTGCCTCAGTTACTTGGGCTATTATCTGCACAATGATATCCTGTGAGGGATTGGGCCCCACATTGCTGAGCCTCCATTGGACTTCCCTCTGGAACTCGGTCTCCGCAGTATTGCCCATTTCTGCTGTGTTACTGGATCCATCGCTCTCCATTACTTTGGCGATGAGTGCAGCTTTCAGCTTGTTACTTGCCACTCTCCCTCGAGCTTCCATTAAATCTTTTAGTGTTGTTCGCTTAAGGAGCTGGTACTGCTAGGTCATTCACTGCATCTCCTGGTTTGGGATATTCTTTTGGGAGAAGAATCCCGCCGCTTGCCACCAGTGTAACGGAGCGCCTGAACCCTGAGTGGTACCTCCACTGTAGATTCTCCCAGGTCCCGAACTGAAGCAGTGATTATAACTCAAGTATACCCAAACATCAGCCGGGACTTAATAAAGGGTACAAATTTACTATTTTATTAGGGCCAAATGGCCTGTTTATATGCACGGACCCCCAGCATGGGGTCTCCATTCACTACAACAGTAAGCCCGCCCAGGCGTCTCTGTGTCTGGGAGATAAGTGAGTTTGCTTTAGCTTAAACTAATTATCTCCCAGGCACTAGAGGTACAAAATAGGACACAAAATAAAACAGCCACCCTGAAAGAGCACTTAAGCCTGTGGTTACTTTGTAGTTAATGAGCCGGGGGGTGGTCGGTGTTCGGTATTTTGCAAATACTGAACCAGGGAAAGCATTTTGGGTTCAGGGAAACTTGTGAAACAACATGGGGGGAACTCTTCACAATAGAGTATTAATAGAGAATTCATCGCAATCTCCACTTAATTTCACTTTCAGTTGAAATAAAGTAAATATTTGTTTCTATATTTCCTTTCTGTAGGTGTCAGGGTCAGATGTATTCACTAACAGGAGGATTGTCAGGAATTCAAGCAATTCAAAGTGAATTTAAAATTTCAGGCCAAGTAGCTGAACTCGTCGTTTTCCAGTCTGGTTCACTCGTTCTTCACTTTGAATTGTCACTTTAGCGAATACCCCTTGTGACAAGACCAATCTCGCCACTGTGCATTGGAGAAGCCTGGTTGCCTGCCTGCTGCCTTTTGACTATGGACAGGCATTTAAATACTTTATTTTCCTATGCAGAAAGGTCTATTCATGTATTTCTGCCCTGGCGTTCGCTAGATTCTCGGATTTACTGAATGAACTCATTTAACCCAGATAGCTATGCCATGGAGCCAATTCATATAATGAAAGACTTTGGCTCCATGGCAATTGAACTGTATGTGTGTGGTCTGAGCGCCATTCAGTAATAATGTGCGCTCAGACCTAAGCTATCTCCGGATATGTTGCATGTCTGTATTTTATGTAATAAATGTAACCTTGGGTATTTTATTGTATTTTACTGTTTATCTGTGTTGTATGTTTTGATTGGATGTTCCACAAAACCCTGTGGGGGGTACTAATGTGTAAGAATGTGTATTTAAGAACAATAAACCCACAGCTCTGTCTGTTCACTGCTTGACCCTCAACACAGAGCTTTGTCTCGTTCTTGGGGGAATTTACTGTATGCTGTTAGAGACTGATTGCCAGGAGTGTAAGCCACTTGGGTGCTTTTCCTGTTCAGCTGCTAGCAGTTATTCGTGAGGTTCCAGTTCAGGAGTTTGGAGTGCTACTTTGTGTCCTGTTCGGGGGTTTGGGTTCTGCGGTAGCTGTGCCTGTGTCTCTGGAAGGGAAGATCTACTAAACGGCTTTAAAACCCTTTTTATGCCTGGAGGTGCCATTACAATTGGTGGTAGAAGTGGGATCGTTCCCACAGCCAGAAGGACAGCTACAGGAGACACTATTCTGTGGATTTACAAGTTGGGGGCGACGCATGTCCCAGTACAGCGACCCTAAAAGCAACAGAATTGAACCAGCAGTGTTATACGAGGAGGAGGACCTGGATGGCCGGGATGCATTAAGGAAAGGCATCTGGTACCAGGCCCTGGATAATGTACAATACCAGTGGGTGAGAGTCTCCCCAGTGAAGTGCAGCGGTTGCAGAAGCAAGTGGCCCTGTGGATGCCTTTCCTGGGAGAGCAGCCCTGGAGGAATGGGTGAAGGAACTAGATCACTGGGTATGGCAGGAGCTATGGCTGGAGGATGCCTATCAGGCGCTCTGGTGGTAGATGGCACAGTATATACCCTGGACATCCGAGCATGACAAGTCAGAGGGAGAGGAGTTTGATGGTCCTGGCTTGTTATGGGAGTCCTTTGCAGAGCCTGACTTTGGGAGCCCTGCGCAGTCCAGACTTCAGGACATTTTCTACGAGAGGGAGGCTAGGCATGACTGGGATGACCCCTATGTCACCCCTTTTATGCCTGGGGGTGCCGATAAACCCCTCTTTGATTACATACATATGGAATTAAACCGGTTAAATGAATTTTTAAAAATAAGTATTTTGCTAAATATTTTAGGATCTTGCATTTAATACAAATGAGGTTCTTTACTAAAATGAATCTCAAATTTAAAGCCAGAGGAGTCAAACTAAACACACAGAAAAATATTCCAAATACAATTTGACTATTTTAACCTAAAATTTCCAATTTATTTTCAATTCTCACCTTTGTGAATAACACTGTATGTGTCCTACAAAAGGGTTGCTAAAATAACAATGTTAATTATACAATAGAACATAGTAGCAGTCTATGTCCCCACTTACAGCCATGGGAGCCATCGGCACACTGATTATTTCCGTGGATCGTGAATTAAGACATTTTTCAGACAGATGTCTTGAAATAAAAGAGAAGAGGTACTAATGAATAATCAATGAAATTTCTACAGAAATAGTGATAAATCGTATTTTCTATTCATGCCACATGGTTCCGATGTTTCCACTCTTTAATCCAGTAACGTTCACTTGGTTTTAGCTCTTTTTTTAATTAAATTTTAACTGGAACATTTTATGTTCAGCCTCATTGAAATGATGTGGGAAGTGCAGAGAGTTTATTTAATTAGTATGTCTGACTTGTGCCACGAGAATCTGTCTTTAACTTTCTGTACCGTAACTGTCTTAAGACACAGAAAACATGAATAAACTACAGATTTAAGTTCACCAAAAAAATGCGTTTTGGGTAAATTGTCATTTAGCTTTGATTTAATGAGCACATCCCTCATTTTAAAGAAAACTCGATTAGGATATGTTCTGTGTTGGAATAGTTTACTCATTTCAGCTTTCTTTTCTCCACACATTTGAACACACAGACCAATGATTCGATTATTGTACCATATTATAATTAACGATACATGGATATTTCTATTTGCTGGAAATGTGAGGTTGTTCTTTGTGGATCTCAGGCCCGGTGACATGTATCGAGAGCCGGTGACGTCCTGTTAGTTCATACATTTAACTGAAGAATGCGGTCGTACAATTAAAAAAATCTTATTTTGTTGAAGCACAGCTCATGTTAAGAGCATCACAATTATTTCCCCTTCATAATAGATAATAGTTATGAAATTTTTGCAAAGTGATTACAGTAATGATCTAATTGAGTGATACATTATCCCTGTGGAAAGATGAAAGAATTCAAACAAATAAAGGGGCACAGATTTCATCTAATTTCCCGTAATGGAAGATCAAAGCATCGTCCATTTATTCTATGTAATGATCTTGGATAGCTTGTCTTTACTGATATTTACACATATTGGAAGTGTTTTCATTGTAACATTAAGCCCAGACATAGCCAGGATAAAGTCACAGTAACATTACCTGTCTCATTGTGTCAGAAAACAATATTTGTGGTTGTGGTTTATTGAGCATAGATAATGTCTGACGCATCAAACCTCGACCAAGCATTGTCCCATGTTTGGCCGGAGCGATGTGCAGCTGGGTCTTGTCTACTCTAAGTAGTGTTTACAGACCTTATTGCACATTCAGATATTTAGTGTGAAAAACGTCCTCATTTTCAAATACTTCTGCTGTTAACTAACGCAAGTGCTGCAGTGCCGCCGTGTTTACAGACCATACAGAGCTGCGCCCTGTACCCGCAGACCATACAGAGCTCGGCCACGCTACAGTGAGGGAGTGACAGGAGGGAGCGCTGAACCCTTCCCTCCTGTCAGCCCCTCTCCTCATGCTGCGCCCGAGCGGTGCGCCCTCATGGACTCACCAGCCTGGGCAAAGCTGCAGCCGCCTGTGGCTCTCTACAGAGCGCTCGGTCGGCTGCAGCATGAGGGGGGTCGGCGCTCCTGGTGGCACCCCTTCCCAAGGGGCGCCCTAGGCGGCTGCCTAGTCCGCCTTACAGGTTGTGCCGGCCCTGTTTATATGCAGCTTTGTCCATTGCTAGCATGCATTTAACCTCTTCAATACCAAGCACTTTTTGTGTAGCATTACATTTATTTGACGCTAGCACATAAACATATAATAAAACTGCAGTTTTGTGTAAAGATTGCTTTTCAGACAAACTTGCTTATAACACACAATGCTTTATAGACATTACAAGGAGTTAACAGCTTTAGACAGTTTGCATTATCCTTCATCTTAACTCAGTCTAAAATGTTGGTATAAAAGCAAAAATATATTTTTTCTCAAATATAAAAATATACAAGTAAAACTTGATCAAATATCTTGCTTAAAGCAATATGTAAGGATCTTGAAGGCTTTAACATACCCCGCGCCTCCATACAGCGTGGCCGCATCCAATCGATGCGATCACGCTGTTAAAAATAATAAAAACTTTCCTAAGGCAAGTCATCTTGCCATTCAGCACTCTCGTGCAGTGATCCCCGACCGGTGTGGCGTTCTAATGAATGCTGGCGCTGCGGTCCCATAAAACTATATAGCCCCGCCTCTGTCCTCAACAAAGATGGTGCCCGACAAGCGTGTGATGTCATGCAAATGATGCACAGTCCCGTTTTGGGGTCAAAGGCTATGCACAACAACAGCCTTAGGAGGGTTATTTAAACTCAAAATAGCATTTGGTCAGTGTCCTGTTGTGGTGGAATCTCGGTAAAAATAAATTTAGTAGGCCGAGATTACCACGTGGCATGTGTACGTGCATATGCTGACGTATCGATCAGTTGGTTGCACGAGGCAAGATACGATCAGTAGTGTACGGAGCATGTGCGAGAATACAGGATGTAGTATTCCCCTCCTCCATTGTGCTGGACAGGCCATGCGGTCAAGCAGGAAGTTAATTCTTATTTGTATTGATTGGTCAAGAGAATGTGCGGGTGGAGCTTAATATGAGAGGAGTTATGTGCCTATATAAGGAGCCTGCACTATTGTCCGGGGCTCAGAACTTGCTGTATTTTGGTGACATTAGTCCCTCTGAGTCCCGATCGGTGAACCGAATAAAGAATCTCTTCCTTCCTGAAGAAACCTGTGTCCATCTCTCTGTGCTTGGCTTCCGTCAGTTTCTCCGGTATCATTTGGTGCATTGGCCGGGAAGCTCATCGTTCAACGGTAGCTGAGAGGCAGAGGCGTGAGACGGTCTATCTTTGCCCACGTTCTCTACGGCTGCACCCCTGAACTTCTGCGTGGACCTCCCTTCGTCTCGGCGCCACTGGTCTGTTGTCCAGGAGATCATCAGCCTCTACGTAAGAAGTGCTGGGGTGTCCACGTCGATGAGTGTGAACTCAGGTTCAGGAACGAGGAGGTAAGACGACCGCTGTTTTAGACGGCGGACCCACTAGGGGTATATCGATTGTGCGGTAGGCCCATAAGGGGTTTAAATCTGTGTATGGAATCTGCCCCCTCTGTCGGAGGGAAGGAGCGAAGGCGCACCGCTCAATCGAACGCTCTTTAGTAAGACCGTTTGATTTGGTTTGGAGTCAGGCGAGGTTCTGTGTAAATAGCCCTAGCCGGACACCGGTGTCTTGTCTAGACTAGCGTTCTAGGGTGTACAATTCGTTCGCTAGGTCGGAGGGACCGGGAGACTAAGCAGACTCTGATGTACATTATCGTTTGCTAGATCTCAACCTATCTTGGCTAAGTGGGAAGGCGTGTAAATTTGGAACCCACTAGACTATTGATAGAGTAGAAAGACTAAAAGGGTTCTGTTGTAAATTCCGCCCTCTAGTTCGCTATATGTGGTGCTTGGGCAGTGTGGCTAACCAAAACGGATGTAGATAGTTTTAGGTAGTCCATCAAGATACTGGCCAATAGTTTAGTTGGGATTGTATATGTGTTAAAGATTGTTAGTAAAGTGTATATCTTGTTAGATAGCGCGAGCTCAGCCGTCTAGCGAGAGTGTTAATAGTGTGTTGCTGTATTATAGTGCACGGTACCATAACCCTGTATATTTACTGACACTGTATATAAGTACTAATCATTGTCGTCTATTGCATGTTTAACACCATAACCACTAATAATTGTATTGTGACCTTAAATTGTGCTTTGGCCTATGCTAACCGTACTGTAACCGCTGTTTGTAAAAGACGATGTTGCTGGGGTGTGTTATAGACGGGTAATTCATATATAGAGAATTATAGCGTGGGTGACTGTATAGTTTCGCCAAAGGGCATAATATTGATTATTTAGTGACTGGTGTAACAGCTGTGTGTGTACGGGAATTCCCTGAGTGTTTATTGTGTTATTGTGTACGTTTCACTTGGTAACTGTACCACGTGGTGCTGTTGCCGGAAGAAACGGGTGTGACTGTTGAATAGAACGTGTGCATAGTATTCGTTGTCAACGACGCTCCATTGATAAGTATGGGCGCGTCGGAGTCGACGATTTTGGATCCCTTAGGTTGTATGGTAAAGAATTTTAAAAAGGGATTTACAACATGTGATTTTGGGGTTAAAATGTCCCCTGTACGTTTGGTCACTTTGTGCACTAGGGAGTGGCCTACTTTGGTTGCGGCATGGCCGCCACGTGGCAGTTTGGATCCAACTCTGGTACAGCGTGTACACGTGGCTGTATCAGGTAGGCCTGAACTTTACGGACAGTTTCCATATATTGATTGTTGGAGACAGGCCGTAAACGACTCGCCAAGATGGATTCGGATATGCCACGAGGAGCAATGTCGCCTCATGGTGGCCAGGACTTGTTTGTCCACTAGGACTATGGTTAGGCCCATTTTGGACACGCCCCCTGAGTCCGAGGTCCCTTTGCCGCCCACTTACTTCCCTTTAGAAGGAAGTGATAAGAGTACAGGAAGTTCTACACCCCTTCCCCCATTGCCCCCTTCCGCTTCCTCTTCCTCCTCCAGTGCAGAATCCACCCCCCGTCGTACTTCCCTTCCGGAACCAACCCCTGTTAGATCCGATTATCCTGATTTGGCGCCACTTCAAACTTCCGGTCAAGCTTCTTCTAGCTCGGCTCGGAACATTCTATTCACCGACCTTCCCCAAAATCAAGCTTCTACATCCTCATGTCTTACTACCCCCCGACCGGAACCTCTAACCGACGCCCCTCCACGTAGCCCTATACTAACCCGACAACTGACCGGTACCCAACGACCCAAACATTACCAGATGCCTCTTCGTCTGAATCCTGGGTCAGCCTATCTCGATGCCACAGGTCAAATGGTATATGCTGACCCAGTCTTCGTATATGTCCCGTTCACGACTACCGATCTCTTGAATTGGAAGACCCACAATTCCTCGTACACTGAGAAACCACAAGCTATGACCGATCTGTTCACCTCGATAGTTCAGACACATAATCCGACATGGGCTGATTGCCAGCAGTTATTAATGACATTGTTCAATAATGAGGAAAGGACTAGGATTAACCAAGCGGCCATTAAAGCGCTAGAGGATGAAGCCCGTACTTTAAATCAAGCCAATCCAGCAGCATGGGCCGCAACACATTATCCTAACACCGATCCCGACTGGAATGTTAATGGCGCAGATATGGTTCAACTAAAAGCCTATAGAGACGCTATAATTGCTGGCATGAAAGCCGGAGGGAAGAAAGCCATTAATATGTCGAAGACAGTTGAGGTGATTCAGAAAAGTGATGAAGCGCCCAGTGTCTTTTATGACCGATTATTGGAGGCATACCGCTTGTATACCCCCTTTAATCCGGAAGACGCTGATAATTCCCGAAGGGTAAACTCCGCCTTTGTCAGCCAAGCTTACGGAGATATTAAGCGCAAGCTACAGAAGTTAGAAGGGTTTGCAGGTATGTCCATCACCCAACTAATGGAGGTAGCGAATAAGGTGTACATGAATAGGGAATCAGAAAGTAAGAAAGAGGAAGAGCGCAAGATGCGTAAAAAGGCTGATATGCTAGCGGTAGCGATCGCAGGCGTAGATAAACGGGGCCCAGATAGAGGCGATAGTAGGTGGAATAGGGAGCCCTTGAGTAGGAATCAGTGCGCGTATTGCAGAGAAGAAGGGCATTGGAGAAGCGAGTGTCCGCAAAGAGAGCAGTACGAGAGAGACCCACCCAGGGCAGGTTATGGAAACTTTAGAGGCAGAGCGAGAGGTAGAGGAGGCCCCGGAGGGAGTAATGGTAATAGAGGAAGTAATGGAAATAGAGGAAGTGTAAGAGAAGATAGGTATTATCCCGCAGCGCAAAGGTCCCGCGATAGAGAAGGTAGGGACTTCGTGGGATTGGCTGACACGGTCATGGAGGACTATTGATACCGACCGGGCTCCATCCCCCTTGGTCGAGCGGAGCCTATGGTCGATGTATCAATAGGGGAAAAAGGAGTGCATTCATGATCGACACTGGTGCTGAACATTCAGTGGTGACTAACCTAGTTGCTCCTCCATCTGGAAGAACTATTACCGTGATAGGAGCAACTGGAAGAAGTGCTGCAAAACCGGTTCTTAAAAGTCGACTCTGTACATTGGGAGGCCACGTAGTAAAACATCAATTCCTTTACATGCCTGAATGTCCAGTCCAATTGCTGGGACGTGATATGCTATCCAAATTCCAGGCGCAGATTACGTTCCTACCAAACGGAACAACATCCTTAAAGTTTAATGGACCTTCAGGTATTATGACATTATCCGTACCAAAGGAAGAAGAGTGGCGACTTTATACAGCGTTGACTAGCCAAAACCCTAGGAGTGATGAATTCTTATTCAACATACCAGGAGTTTGGGCAGAGAACAACCCACCAGGACTGGCCCGCAATATTCCACCTATTAAGATCGAACTAATACTTGGGGTTTATCCAGTAAGCCTACGACAATATCACATCCCGCAGAAGGCTAAGAAGAACATTCAATCCTATCTGGATAAATTCATACGGTATGGTATCCTAAAATTCTGTACTTCCCCCTGGAACACCCCATTGCTGCCTGTTCAAAAGCCCAGTACAGATGAGTATCGACCTGTGCAGAACTTGAGAGCAGTCAATGATGCGGTTGTTAGTATACATCCAGTTGTGCCCAATCCGTATAACCTGCTTGCTTTAATTCCGGGCGGGGCTACCTATTTTACAGTCTTAGACCTCAAAGATGCCTTCTTTTGCCTCCGAATTGCCGCAGAAAGCCAATGTATCTTCGCTTTCCAATGGGAAAACGCTGTGACGGGCTCAAAACGCCAAATGACCTGGACAAGACTGCCCCAAGGGTTTAAAAATTCACCTACCCTATTCAGTTCAGCTCTAAGTCAAGATCTACTGGATTTCGAGTCCATCCCAGGAGAGTGTGTATTGTTACAATATGTAGATGACTTGTTGATAGCAGCAGTTACAAAGGAAATATGTCAGCAAGCAACACACGATCTACTCCACATTCTCTGGAAGGCAGGATACAAGGTGTCTAGAAAGAAGGCTCAGTTGTGTCTGCCAACTGTCAAATATCTGGGATTCCATATCTCTGAAGGTCAAAGGATTATGGGGCCAGAGAGAAAAGAAGCTGTGTGCCAAATACCGATACCCAAGAATAGAAGACAAGTGCGCAAATTCTTGGGGGCAGCAGGCTTCTGTAGGATATGGATTCCCAGTTACGCGATACTGGCAAAACCTCTGTATGCAGCTATCAAAGGTACAGAGCACGACCCCTTCTTATGGACTCAAGAACAACAAACGGCATTTGAAGATGTGAAGAAGGCTTTGATGAGTGCCCCAGCATTAGGTCTACCTGATCACACACGACCATTCTACCTGTATGTACACGAGCAAAGAAGAATGGCTGTGGGAGTATTGACACAGTACTTGGGATCATGGCAAAGACCTGTTGCCTACATGTCTAAGCAACTGGATGCAGTGGCCAGCGGACTTCCACCTTGTCTAAGAGCCGTAGCTGCAGCCGCCCTGCTGGTAGCTGAAGCCGATAAACTCACTCTGGGTCAAGAACTTTATGTACGAGTCCCACATGCAGTACAGACGTTGTTGGATTACAAAGGAAATCATTGGTTTAGTAACAGCCGTATGACCAAGTATCAAGCAATGTTGTGTGAAAACCCAAGAGTGCATTTAGAGACTGTAAATACCTTAAATCCAGCTACCCTTTTGCCACAACCTACTGAAAGTCAACATGATTGTTTGGAAGTGATGGATGAAGTATTCTCAAGTAGACCAGATCTTCGTGATTTTCCCATCCAGAACCCCGATGTTCAATACTACACCGACGGCAGTAGTTATGTGAAAGAAGGGATCCGCTATGCAGGATATGCAGTAACAACAATAGACAAGGTGATAGAAGCTCGGCCACTGGCAAAAGGAACATCAGCACAAAAGGCAGAATTGATAGCACTGACACAAGCGTTACAATTGGCTGAAGGTTTAAGAGTGAACATCTACACGGACTCCAAGTATGCGTTTTTAACCACTCATGCCCACGGAGCTTTGTATAAAGAAAGAGGACTATTGAATTCAGAAGGCAAAGAAATCAAGTACGCAGCTGAAATCCTACAACTATTGGAAGCAGTGTGGGAGCCGAAAGAAGTCGGTATTATACATTGTCGAGCGCATCTGAGAGGAGATGGTGATGTAACCAAAAGAAATCGGATGGCAGATAATGCAGCTAAGCGTGCCGCTGAATCAGAAAGACAGGGATATGTGGAGCATATAGCTGCTCTTATACCAACTCCACTGTCTCAATGGACTCCAGTTTATACAGCTCAAGAAGAGGAGTGGTTAAAGACTGAACCTGGAAAGTATTTGGAGAACAAATGGTATCAGTTAGAAGATGGGAGAATAGTCATTCCAGCATCACTAGCGGTAGAAATTGTCCAAAACTATCACAACGGGACACATTCTGGGAGAGACAGCACAGAAGAATCTCTCAGAAAACATTTCTACATACCAAGATTGTCCAACTTGACTCAAGCCATTGTACGAAGATGTGTAACGTGCGCTAAAAATAATGCAAGGCAAGGACCAGTAAAGCCACCAGGAGTTCAGTTTATGGGGGGACTCCCCATGTCCGATCTACAAATTGACTATACAGTAATGCCTAAATCTGGTGGACATCGCTACCTACTGGTAGTTGTGTGCACCTATTCAGGCTGGGTAGAAGCATGTCCTACTCGTACAGAGAAAGCAGGAGAAGTTGTGAGATTCCTGCTACGAGAAATAATACCCCGATATGGACTACCCTGCTCTATAGGATCGGACAATGGTCCAGCTTTTGTTCATCAGTGCCTACAACAACTGACTCATATGCTTGGTATAAAGTGGAGGCTTCATACGGCATATGGACCCCAGAGTTCTGGTAAGGTAGAGAGAATGAATAGAACTATTAAGAACCAGTTGGCTAAAATGTGTCAGGAAACCCAACTTAAGTGGAACGTTCTTTTGCCCATAGCTCTATTGCGAATCCGCAGTACACCTACCAGAAGGATGGGCCTCTCTCCTTTTGAAATCATGTATGGGCGACCACCTCCCGTACTTGGTAACTTAAGGGGGGATTTGAGTCAGTTGGGAGAAGGAATTACTCGGCAGCAGGTTGTAGAGTTGGGTAAGACTATGGAGGAGGTACAGAAATGAGTACAAGATAGATTACCTGTGAATATTTATCCCCCAGTTCATAGTTACCACCCAGGAGACCAAGTGTGGATTAAAGAGTGGAAAAATGTACCGTTAGGGCCCAAGTGGAGAGGTCCTTATGTTGTTCTTTTGTCTACCCCTACAGCGATAAAAGTGGCCGAAGTGACTCCGTGGATACATCACTCCAGGGTTAAACCAGCAGCAGTCGATTCTTGGCAAGCTACAGCAGATCCAGAGAATCCCTGCAAGATCCGGTTAAAGCGCACGACTCAGTCGGAGTGACGAGGAACCTTGTGGATTACAAATTTTATTGTTTCAGGGATTGGTAAGTGAGTGAGA
This sequence comes from Pelobates fuscus, assembly GCF_036172605.1. NCBI lineage: Eukaryota > Metazoa > Chordata > Amphibia > Anura > Pelobatidae > Pelobates > Pelobates fuscus. The sequence goes on along the minus strand of NC_086319.1, from coordinate 2,883,974 downwards.
AGGCCATAATAAAGCCTGTCCGCTCACCGACGTGTAGTATATAAGTTAGGAAAAGTCTCGAAGGGACCCCTGTGAAGACGAGCAGAACTCCATTCCCTGCAGCCCTTACACCCTGGAAGCTGAGGTGCCATCGCACGGACGAAGACTGAGGATGATGACGAAAGATGTGTTTTTGATAATGTTTTTATATGTGTATTTTTATATTCAGGAAGGTAGAGGTACCGACACTCCTAGCTGTGAGGTATGCATTAAGACTACAAGAACAGGTAACCATATTTCCCAGACCCTAATTTGGCATTCGCAATACGAGTGTAAAGGAGATGTATCAAGATGTAGATACTTAAATATAGAATATAGTGTATGCCATTTAGGAGTAGGAGAACCTAAGTGCTTCAGTCCAGAGTATCAACCCCGTACAATTTGGTTGACTCTCAGGAATGGAGATCCTCAGGGGACCCTAATTAACAAAACGGTATTAGAATCCGTATATTCTTCGGGTGTTCTGCTATTTGATGCGTGTAAGGCGATATCAAGTGGTAGAAAGCCGTGGAATGTATGTGGGGATCTTAGATGGGAGAGAACGTATGGGTCTAACGATAAATATAAATATATATAAATATAATTTGTCCCAGTAGTAAAAATAAGTATGTGAGTCCTAGATGCCCAAATAGAGATTATAACTTTTGCCCATATTGCCCATATTGGTCTTGTGTGGGGTGGGCAACTTGGGGACAGACAGCAGACAAGGACATGATTGTGACTAAGTTGCCTACCAATCCATACTGTAAGTCTATGGAATGCAATCCAGTCCATATACTTATAAATAACCCCGACAAGTTCTTAGATAAATATGGTAATTTATTTGGGTTTCAAATATATGGGACGGGTTTAGACCCTGGGACAGTATCGTTTATAGGGATAGAGACTGATACAGTAACCTCCCAAACCCATCAGGTATACCATTCCTTCTATGAAGAAATGAGTATAGATAATAAGATCCCCCATAATGCTAAAAACCTGTTCATAGATTTAGCTGAAAGTATTGCCGGTAGTCTTAATGTTACCAACTGCTATGTGTGTGGAGGTACTAACATGGGAGACCAATGGCCTTTGGAAGCAAAGGAGGTAATGTCCGGTTCTGAGGCAGTTGACCAATTAATATCTTCACAAGCCGATTATCATATGAGTGTTAGAGGTAAATCTGAGTGGAGATTAAAGACCTCCATCATAGGTTATGTTTGCATAGCGAGGAAAGGAATGATGTATAATACTTCTGTAGGAGAATTAACTTGTCTAGGGCAAAAAGCTTATGATGATGATACAAAGAATACAACTTGGTGGTCGGCTTCAAATGTCTCAGAACCATCTAACCCGTTTGCAAGAAACGCCAATTTAAAGGATGTATGGTTTGATTTATCCATCACATCTAGTTGGAGAGCCCCAGCAAATTTGTACTGGATCTGTGGTAAGAAAGCCTATTCGGAGTTGCCACAGGACTGGGAAGGGGCATGTGTGTTGGGTATGCTCAAACCATCCTTCTTCTTGTTACCGATTGAAACAGGTGAGACTTTAGGTGTTAAAGTGTATGATGTGAATCATAGGAAGAAAAGGGGACCCATAGAGATAGGCGCCTGGGAAGATGATGAATGGCCTCCCCAGCGTATTATAGATTATTATGGGCCAGCCACGTGGGCAGAGGATGGTACCTTTGGTTATAGAACCCCAATTTATATGCTCAACCGTATTATAAGATTACAGGCGGTGGTTGAGATTATTACTAATGAGACCTCACAAGCGCTCAATCTTCTAGCGAAGCATAATACCAGGATGAGGACAGCAGTATACCAAAATAGATTAGCCTTGGATTATCTATTGGCAGTAGAGGGAGGTGTATGTGGGAAGTTTAACCTGAGCAATTGCTGTCTTCAAATAGATGACGAAGGGCAAGCAATAGCTGAGCTTACTAGCCATATGGTTAAACTAGCACATGTGCCTACTCAGGTATGGAAAGGGTACAATCCAAGTAGTTGGTTTGGTAGCTGGTATGAGCAGTTTGGAGGGCTTAAGGCATTGGTAGGTGGAGTCCTACTGATTTTAATGTTGTGTCTACTCCTGTCATGTCTTATACCCTTAGTAGTTAGATCTGTGCAAAGCAGAGAGGAAGGCTGCTGCACAGATAATGGCAATTTATAAATATAAGACTCTAGATCAGGGAGAACCAATGCAGGAAGATGAGTGTTGAAGATTCACATCATAGACAAGTCTGGTCTGGTTCATGGTAACTTGCGGTGTATGCAAACCAAGGTTAAGTGATGCCTCAAGTAATTGTGAAATATCAAGAGGCATCAAAGGGGGGAATGTGGTGGAATCTCGGTAAAAATAAATTTAGTAGGCCGAGATTACCACGTGGCATGTGTACGTGCATATGCTGACGTATCGATCAGTTGGTTGCACGAGGCAAGATACGATCAGTAGTGTACGGAGCATGTTCCTATTCTAGTTTTTTTTGGTATTTGACTTTGGCTTGTATTTTGACTTCCCCGTATTTCTGGTATCCTTGACTTTTGGCTTGATTCCTCATTGTGTCTCTTTCTGTGTCTCTGACCTCGGCTAGTATTTTGACCATTCTTTAATTACGTTTAGTCCGGCCCTTCTAAGGCGCGGTGTATGCTATCCTTGTTCTTTATGTATTACATAGTTCTGCATGTTGGGTCATATAGTAATCGTGACATTACGACAGAGACATGGACCCTGCAGAATTATGTCAACACATGTTGGTTTGCGAAAGGAGGCTGGAGGATCATCATCACCGCATGGATCAATTTGCCCAGGCTTTAAAAACGCTCCTAGCCCGTATGGCTCATCTTCAGCCTGAAGATCCACCGTCAGGTCGACCCACTCCTATGGCGACTGTACCTATTGTATATAAGGCGCCTTCTATCTCCCTATCACCACCTCCTCATTTTGGAGGTGATGCACAAGAATGTAATGGATTTCTTAATCAAATCGAATATCATTCTGAGGCCTCGCCTTGGTCTTTCCCCTCTGATAGAGCTACAACTGGTTACTTGATTAATCAATTAACGGGTAAAGCCTTAACTTGGGCCAATCCATTATGGGAGAGTAACAAATCTATTGCCTATAATTACAAGGAATTCCTTACTGAATTTAAATTAATATTTGAACCATTAGGGAAAGAAAAGAACGCTGCCGAAGCCCTAATGCCCTAATTAAGCAAGTAACCGTTCTGTGGCAGATTCCGCGTATTGAATTCCGTACTCTGGCTACTGAGGTAAGCTGGACTAATAGCGGGTTAAACGCGGCATTTTAGGAAGAGTTATCCGATGCTATTCTTGATGAAACTGCAGCTAAAGAATTACCTGAAAAGTTAAATGATTACATCACTTATATGATGCATATTGCCAATCGACTCAGGAATAGGGAGAAAACTAGAAACAGAAACAGGCATTTAAACATGTCATCACTTGCACCTCGCTTCTCAACTCCTGCTTTGCCTTCTGAACCTGAAACTATGCAATTAGGGATTATGAAATTATCTGAGGCAGAGAAACAATATAGGAGAAATGAGGGCTTCTGCTTATACTGTGGTAAGAAGGGACACCTAAGGAATACTTGGCCGATACGTCCGGAAAACTTGTGCACCTAAGAACAGTCCGGGGACTGGCCTTAGGTGTGATGTACATGTCCCCTGGTATGCCTCAAAATAGAGTTCTCCTTTGTCTTACTGCTCAGTATAATAAAAATAAGTTTTACTTTTGACACCTTGATTGATTCTGGTGCTGCAGAAAACTTTATTGATCTACAGTTTGCTAGCAAACACCTCTTACCTATCAAGGAGAAATCCACACCTTTGGCCGTTGAGGCCATAGATGGTAGACCACTTTCTCAACCTCTTATTACTCATGAAACATTTCTTATCACTGTTATGATAGGGGCTTTGCACAAAGAATGCATCACCTTACATATAATTGCTTACCCTTCTTTTCCTATTATCCTTGGTTTCCCATGGCTTTTGAAGCACAATCCTCGTGCTAATTTGGTCAAAGGGTAAATGCTGGGATGGGGTAAGGAATGTAGAGAAAAGTGTATGGTACGCGTAACTAGGAGATTGGATACCGTCAATCTGCTTACTGCTACTCCTCTTTCTACTCAGATTCCTGTACATTATATGGAGGTTAAAGAAGTTTTTAATAAGGTTCATACTGATACTTTACCTCCTCACCGATCTTATGATTGCTCTATAAATTTGTTACCTGGTACTTTACCCCCTAAAGGAGGGGTATATACCTTATCACCTCAGGAAAGTAAAATCATGGAGGACTATATAAAAGAGTCCTTAGAGAAAGGCCACATACGGAGATCTTCTGCTGCAGGAGCAGGGTTCTTTTTTTGTATCAAAGAAAGAAGGAGATTTGCGTCCATGTATTGATTATAGGGCATTAAACAAAATAACCATTAAGAATGCTTATCCCATTCCTCTGATCTCTGAATTATTTGACAGACTCCAAGGTGCTAAAGTGTTTACCAAACTCGACCTTAGGAGTGCTTATAATTTAGTAAGAATTAAGGAGGGACATGAGTGGAAGACAGCATTTAACACGAGAAATGGACACTACGAGTATCTTGTCATGCCATTTAGCTTATGCAATGCTCCAGCTGTATTTCAGGACCTCATTAATGATGCTCTTAGAAAATATATCTATACATTCGTATTAGTTTATCTCGATGATATACTCATTTATTCTCCCGATCTCCAGATTCATCGTGGGCATGTGAAACAAGTGTTGCAAACATTACTCAGAAATGGGTTGTAGTGCAAACTTGAGAAATGCCTGTATGACCAGACAGAGGTGCAGCTCTTAGGCTATATAACTTCGGCCTCTGGTTTTCAGATGGATCCACATAAACTAGAAGCCATTCTGCTTTGACCATTACCTAAAGGGTTGAAAGCGATTCAAAGGTTTATTGGGTTTACTAACTACTACCGGAGATTCTCTACAGTAATAGATCCAATTACCAACCTGACACGTAAGGGGGTTAATTGTCGTATATGGTCCAAAGAAGCTAAAGAAGCTTTTGAGCATCTAAAATCATTCTTCACTTACGCTCTTATACTAGAACACCCTGACACTAGAAAACCCTTTATATTAGAGGTCGATGCCTCTGAAACACAGGTAGGGACTGTCCTTTCCCAGAGGGAGAATCATGATCGTTGCATCCTTTGCATCCTTGTGGGTTTTTTTTCTAAAAAATTGTCGCCAGCAGAGTGTAATCACGATATAGGTAACAGAGAATTGTTAGCCATTATCCTAGCTTTAAAAAAGTGGCGACATCTTTTGGAGGGTTCTAAACATCTACTTCTGGTTATTACAGATCAAAAAACTTGGCGTACATTGGAGACGCTAAAAGGCTGTCTTCTAGACAAGCTAGATGGCTGCTATTCACATCACGTTTTAATTTCATTATTACGTACAGACCAGGTCCAAGAAACGTTAAGGCTGATGCCCTATCGAGGCAATTTGATATAGGGGAGGAACATCATACCTCCTGAATGTATTATTGCTTCTACAGTCCTTTCTCTATCTTCTCATCTTCTCTGTGCTATAATGGCAGCTTAGGCTCAGGCACCTAGTGAAAAACCTCATGATAGGATGTTTATACCTCTCGCAATTAAATGCATCAAGCGCCCCCAATTACAACCATGGCACACCGAGCTTACCCGTTACCTCCAAAAATGTTCTAGAACTGCTGAACGCTGCTGAAGAAAGTCTCACTTTGCATCTGACTTCCTCCACTATAAATTGAGGCTACGCTCCTACAGCCTGGCTCTCTCTGCTGCAAAAGTATACTACTTTAACACCCTCATAAGTACACTGTCCCATCAACCCAAACACCTATTTCACACTTTTGATGCTCTTCTTTGTCCTTTTACTCCCCCTCCTTCGCCCTTTTACTCCGCCACAAACTTTGCATTTCACTTCACTGAGAAGATCTCTACAATCAGAGAAGAGATCGCTAATTTCTCTCCTTACCCTACCAATACAACACCCAACCCCACTTCCTCCACCATTCTACACTCAGCAGAAGATGTCCGTGCTCTGTTGCGGTCCTCCCGCCCCACCGCCTGTTCCCTTGGTCCTATTCCCTCACATCTCCTCCGCACTTTGTCTCCCTCTCTTGCTCTTCCTCTCACTAAAATCTTCAATCTCTCCCTATCCTCTGGCACGTTTTCCTCTCCCTTCAAACATGCAACTGTAACCCCAATTCTGAAAAAGCCCAGCCTTGACCCCAACTCCCCATCCAACTACTGCCCTATCTCACTATTGCCATATATGGGGGGCGTACAAGGTTTATGGGGTCCAGGACGGGAGCCTTTGGCTCTTGCTGATGACCCCCAGTCGTCCGTCCCCCTTTCTGGGAGCAGCCGGCGCGCTGTCCAGTGCGCCGGCCGGGCAGCGCAGGAGAGTCTGCTGGCTCTACAATGAGAGCCATTGCAAGTGGTTTGGATCATGCCGATTCAAGCACGAGTGCTCTCATTGTGGAGGGGCCCACCCTGCGCTGCGATGCTTCAAGAAGCGAAAGCAAGGCGGGAGACCCAATAGGGAGGATCTCCCTAGAGCTGAGGACGCCGGTGAGCATGCTAAGGATGCGCCCTTGGCTCGACCGGTATCCCAAGCGTAAGGATGCAGGGGTTCTGCTGGAGGGGTTTTCGACAGGGTTTTGGATTCCGTTTGTTTATTTGGATTCCCCTTCGCCGGCGGACAACCTGCGTTCCGTTGTGGGAAAAGAGGCTTTGCTAGAGGATAAGTTGAGGAAGGAAGTTTGTTTGGGCAGGATGGCCGGTCCTTTTGACACGCCGCCATTTCCCAATGTGCGGGTATCCCCACTGGGGTTGGTTCCTAAGAAGGAGCCGGGATCCTTTCGTCTCATTCACCACCTGTCCTACCGATCGGGCGGGTCGGCGAATGAGACATTGACAAGGAAGAGTCACACGTTCGCTACGCCTCCTTTGATTGGGCTTTAGAGTTGGTCCGGGAGGCAGGGAGGGGAGCTCTGTTGGCTAAGTCAGACATCGAGTCAGCTTTTCGACTGCTCCCGGTCCACCCGGACTGTTTTCACCTGTTGGGTTGTCGGTTCCAAGGTTCCTTTTTCTTCGATATGTGTTTGCCAATGGGCTGCGCTATCTCTTGTTATTATTTTGAAATGTTTGTGTTGTTTTTGGAATGGGTGGTCGCTCGGGTTGCAGGGATAGAGTCAATAACGCATTGCCTAGATGATTTTCTGTTTGTGGGCCCACGGGAGTCGGATGACTGCGTGGTGCTCTTGAATTCCTTTTGAGCCGTCGTGGCTGATTTTGGCATTCCAATAGCGGTAGAGAAGACGGTAGGGCCAGTGGGAGTCTTGTTCTACTTGGGTATTGAAGTGGACACTTGGAGCATGGTTTTCCGTTTGCCGGACGAGAAACTAACTCACCTGCTGCGGCTGGTGGATTCGGTGAAAGGGGCCAAAAAAGTACAGCTCCGACAGCTACAGGCCTTGTTAGGGCATCTGAACTTTGCCTGTCGGGTATTGCCGATGGGCAGGGCTTTTTGCTGTTGCTTGTCATTGTCGACGGTCGGTGTCAAGCAGCCGTTTCACTTCGTTCGGATCACTCACCAGCATCGAGAGGATCTGCAAGTTTGGAGTTCATTTCTGGGTAGGTACAACGGGCAATCCTGCTGGCTGCGCCACTGGTGATCTGCGCTTATCTCCCCTGAATATTCCACGGGGTGTCTTTAAGAAGAATGTGTCTTTCTTGCCACAGGTACTGTCAGGGCCGGCGCGTCCATAAGGCGGCACAGGCGGCCGCCTTAGGGCGCACGGGCTCTGGGGGCGCAAGATTTCAGTGACCGGCAGGAGGGAAGCTCTCCCTCCTGCCGGGCCACCATCTCGGCCCCCGGTGCTGCGTGCGGCTGTGCTGAGATCAGACGCGGCGTGGGAGCTCCAACCTCTCTGCTCTGCTCCCTCGCGCGCTGCCTGTCTGCTGATACCGCGGGAGCCGGAATATGACGTCATATTCTGGCTCCCGCGGTATCAGCAGACAGCGTGCGAGGGAGCAGAGCAGAGAGGTTAGAACTCCCACGCCGCGTCTGATCTCAGCACAGCCGCACGCCGCCCAGCAGCCCCACTGGACCCCAGGGAAGGATTCATCATCCACACCAGCTCTCCAGGTAGGGAGGCTGGGTGGAAAATATTTATTTCTAAAATAATTAGTGAGTGTATGTGTGTGTGTGTGTGAGTGTATGTGTCTGTGTGTGTGTGAGTGTGAGTGTGTGTATGTGAGTGTATGTGTCTGTGTGTGTGTGTGTGTGAGTGTATGTGTCTGTGTGTGTGTGTGTGTGAGTGTATGTGTCTGTGTGTGTGTGTGAGTGTATGTGTCTGTGTGTGTGAGTGTATGTGTCTGTGTGTGTGTGAGTGTATGTCTGTGTGTGTGTGAGTGTGCGTCTGTGAGTGACAGAGTGTGCGTCTGTGAGTGACAGAGTGTGCGTCTGTGAGTGACAGAGTGTGCATCTGTGAGTGACAGAGTGTGCGTCTGTGAGTGACAGAGTGTGCGTCTGTGAGTGACAGAGTGTGCGTCTGTGAGTGACAGAGTGTGCGTCTGTGAGTGACAGTGTGCGTCTGTGAGTGACAGTGTGCGTCTGTGAGTGACAGTGTGCGTCTGTGAGTGACAGTGTGCGTCTGTGAGTGACAGAGTGTGCTTCTGTGAGTGACAGAGTGTGCTTCTGTGAGTGACAGCGTGTGCTTCTGTGAGTGACAGCGTGTGCTTCTGTGAGTGACAGCGTGTGCTTCTGTGAGTGACAGCGTGTGCGTCTGTGAGTGACAGCGTGTGCGTCTGTGAGTGACAGCGTGTGCGTCTGTGAGTGACAGCGTGTGCGTCTGTGAGTGACAGCGTGTGCGTCTGTGAGTGACAGCGTGTGCGTCTGTGAGTGACAGCGTGTGCGTCTGTGAGTGACAGCGTGTGCGTCTGTGAGTGACAGCGTGTGCGTCTGTGAGTGACAGCGTGTGCGTCTGTGAGTGACAGCGTGTGCGTCTGTGAGTGACAGCGCGTGCGTCTGTGAGTGACAGCGCGTGCGTCTGTGAGTGACAGCGTGTGCGTCTGTGAGTGACAGCGTGTGTGCGTCTGTGAGTGACAGAGTGTGCGTCTGTGAGTGACAGAGTGTGTGCGTCTGAGTGACAGAGTGTGTGCGTCTGTGAGTGACAGAGTGTGTGCGTCTGTGAGTGACAGAGTGTGTGCGTCTGTGAGTGACAGAGTGTGTGCGTCTGTGAGTGACAGAGTGTGTGCATCTGTGAGTGTGTGCATGTGAGTGTATGAGTGTGTCTGTCAGTGTATGATGAGTGTGTCTGTCAAATCAGTGAGAGTATGTTTGTCATTGAGTCTGTGTGTGACTGTCAATGAGTGTCAATCAGTGTGGGTCTGTCAGTGTCAATGAATGAGTGTGTGTCAGATCAATGAGTCTGTGTCTGTGTGTTTGTCAGTGTGTACAGAGTGTAGTGGAGCGCAGTACAGGAGCTTCTGTTTCCTGTACCTGGCCAGACTGACAGGAGGTGCTCACAGAGAGAGCACTCCCTGTCAGTTCGTCCGGGTACAGAAAACTGAAGCTCTTGTACCGCGCTCCGCTCCACTCTGTACACACTGACACACCAGGAAGGGGAGTGTGACCACTAAAGGGGTGTGGGGTGCACCAAGGGACAGGGAGGGAATGGGAGAGAAACACCAAGAGACAGGGAAAAGAGGGGGTAGGGGAGAAGAACACTAAGGGACAGGGAAGGGACCATTAATGGGCAGGGAAGGGAGAGGGGCTGGTTAAGAGGCACATAGGTGAAGATGTTTTTTTTGGGGGGGGAGGGGAGGGCGGAAAAATGCATCTTCGCCTATGTACCTAAAAATCCAAGCACCGGCCCTGGGTACTGTATACATGTCAGATCCTCAGAATGGAAGAAAAACCATATAGGGCAATATTGTAAAAACAGAAAACTATTTATTACACTGATTGCACTTACATACACTCTGCAGTCAGTCAGCATATATCCACTAAAAAGGGGAATCATGAAGTGTCCTTAAGACCAGCAAACAGGATGATGATCACAGCGCAGCCAAAAAGATATGTGCATACAATAAAAAAAATAAAACTGGAAACAAGGAGTCCAGATCCTTAATCCAACACGTTTCGTCTTTATCAAGACTTCATCAGGGATATTAGATGGATGGAGGACGTCTTTCTTTTATATCCATCCAGCAGTGGGTGATTCTTGAATTTGCCGCGAAAAAAACACTTGCTTACTTACAGACGAAACCCGTAAGTAAGTGATTTTTTCGCGCGATGGTGTTCATTTGTCCCCCATTGGGTTAGATATCTTCAATATGGGACTACAATCTGGAATTGAGGCGGCGCTGTCGGCAGGGAGGGGGGGGGGATAGTGCGCGAGGTGGGCATCGTGGTGACGGGTTTCCCTGGACAGCGCAGAAGAAAAAAGGAACTTTGGGGAGACGACAGCCTGTACGGAGCTGATGGCGAGGAGCCGGCTGTCGAGGCTCATGGTACAGAATTTGGGAGAACTGCCTGTTGGGAAACACCCAACAGCTGGCAGAGTTGGACTAAGTTAAAATTGTTATATTAAATAAAGCTGTGGCCATTGCCCTTATCCACAAGAATGAGTCACGTGTATTATTGGGGGGCAACGGGTTTTGGTTGGGTCAGCAATCATGTGTATGTAATGATCATATGGGCTAGTCCCCAGTAAAATAAAGTTTTGTATGTTATGTGATAAGGTGAATGGGGTGGTCTGTGAGGGAGTTTATATTTCCACTGAATTGTTCATAGAGGCATATGATTTTTAACCCCAGGGGGAGTGTGTGTGTGTATATAACCTAAATGAATATTTAGTTATGGGCCCTGAGGTGGAGCATTTGGAGAGCATGGTGGGCCAGTGCTCCACTCCGCAGTTTAGCATTTTCTTGGGAGACTAGGTCCAGGCCAGGGTTTTTGGACTGTCTCAAACCCACTGCTCAGCTGCAGGTAATCAGCTGCAGCAGTGGGAATAAACCCCTCCCTGCTAGGCAGGTAAGGGGAGAATGTTTGTTTCTTTCTGGAAGGCTGGCTAAACACTGGAGTGCAGAGAGCTGACAAAGACACTAGGTTGGTGAAACCAATTATTCTGTTATAGTTTAAACCCTGAGAGACGGGGAGTCTGAAGTTAGTTAGTGCTCAGACGAGCTAGGTTTTTGTTTATAGGGATTTGTGTTAAATTATTGTTTGTTTTTTTTCCATTTGCTGCTGTCTCTGTGGTGAAGCTCAACAATAAAGTGCCTGGAAGTTCCTTTTTAAAGACTGTGCATGTTTGTACCCAAAAGGACTGTGCTAACTGCAGACAAGGATCACCGTTCCTTTTGGAACTTGTGTCCTGTGTGGATTTTTAGGGATCCCGGTGACAGAGTCTTCAGACCTATTTGCTGGTTGAAGGATCCCCCTAGCCCTGGGATAATTTAAGAGAGCTAGGCCTGAGAGCTGCATTTGCCTTTGCAAAGGCAATAACTATAATCACTGTAAGCAGAGCTGCTGTGGAATAGGCAGAGGGGACTATACCTGCCTGGAAGGAGAGCTGCTGCCTGGTCGGGTGGAAGAGCTCCAGAAGGACCCCAGTCAAGCTGCGGCGAGTAACTAGGAAGTGGATGGGGCGGAGGTTCTCTGTCGGAGTACGGGTGCTCTTTGACAAGTGTAATTCTAATCTGGTCACACAGGCCCTGTGTCGGGTTTTGGTAGTGAGGTGCGTGATGGGAGTTATGTGTCCTGCTGCCCAGTGTAGCTTGTTTAAACCAGCCTCTCTTCTATATTGTAATAATGGTTTATATGTGCAGGCAGGTGTGCAGGCCCAAGTGTTTGCCAAGATGAGAAGCACAAGACAGCAATGGGTGACATTTGAAGAGCTAATATGGAGAAGTCAACCTTTAATTTGACAGCTTTTAGTGCTAGTTAATTTCACTCATCCAGGCAAGGTGCAGGGAATTTGCAGCACCTTTAAATTATCACATTTTTGCACATTGCCCGAGGCCTGTGAGGAATACCTGAACCGAACAATTCTGCTTCTCCTATTTTTCAGGTCAGTTAAAGTAAAACTTTCATTCCCTTCTCAGACAATTAATCTTTAGCTAATTGAAGCAGGATTCTGCCGAGCGCTTTCACTGGGGCCTCTAAATCTCATTTAGCAGAGCCAATTCCAGGCACACGCGGCGGCTAATGATGTGACAGGTGGGCCGCACCGCAAGACAGCACAGTCGCAAAGTTGATTCTCATTAGACCTGCACAGTCTTGCAGTCACTTTGTGATGTTTGAAATGCACTAATCGCATCTGTTTACTGTAGGCTAGGTTGAGACGGGAGGGGTGGGCTCAATTCTATTCTCTCTTTTAGGAGTTAATATACTTGACTTTTGCCCAAAACCAGCAGGCCTGCCTCCTACTAAGCCACCAGCCTCCGTTCCTGTGACTCCTACCGGGAGCACCCTCGCCTAATTAGCTGTCAGGGAATGGGGAGTAAAGGAGGCTTAGCGTTGGGAGAACCAATTATTTTGAAGGGTATTAAGTCATCAGAATTACTTTTATCTTGATTGCATTGTGGAAATCGTGTATAATTAATGGTGGGAGCTTATTAGGAAAATGATTAGGCAAATTACACAGGTGCCGGATGCATTTTTTATGATAAATTTGCTAGAACAATCCTGCATTTCCATCTGTTCAGCTTCTCAGAGAATGTCAGGCTGGAGGAAACGGGGGGGAGACAATTGCTCCACATTAATGGACACCTTGAACCCAGATTTATGAAGAAGAGATAAAACAAAGTTTGTAAATAGATGAAATCTTGGGTGGGGGAGTATGTGCAGAAATTAGTAATAATATATCGGGAGATTGAAGTAATCTGACAATGTTTCCTTAAAATCAGACTGTTACTATCTCTCTCAGCATCAATACCGAGCGATAGGCACTTATATCGGACGAGGGTTATTATTATTATTATGATATTTATATAGCGCCATCAAATTCCGCAGCGCTTTACAATGGGTGGACGAACAGACATGTAGTTGTAACCAGACAAGTTGGACACAGAGGAACAGAGGAGTTGAGGGCCCTGCTCAATGAGCTGACATGGTAGAGGCAGTGGGGTAAAATGACACAAAAAGGTAAGGAGAGTATTAGACTAGTGACAGTTGCAGAAGAGGAATCAGTAAGGAGCTATTAACAGTTTAATTGATACTCTTTTATGAAGAAGTGGGTTTTTAATCATTGTTTGAGGGAGTGGAGACTGGGTGAGCATCTAACGGAGGAGGGAAGCGAGTTCCACAGGAACAGTGCAGCCCTCGAGAAATCTTGAAGGTGAGCATCAGAGGTGGGAGTACGGACAGAAGATAGACGTAAGTCTTCAGCAGATCGTAAGGGCCTAGACGGGACATATTTGTGTATAAGGGAGGATAGATAGGTGGGAGCAGCATTATGTAGAGATTTGAAAGCAAGAACCATAATTTTAAATTGAGCTCTATATTTTATAGGAAGCCAATGTAGGGACTGACAGAAGGGTGAGGCATGGGAGGTGCGGGCGGACAGGAAGATGAGCCGCGCTGCTGCAATTATTATGAACTGTAACGGCGCAAGTTGGAAGCACGTAAGACCACTGAGAAGCGGATTACAGTAGTCAAGGCGAGAAAGGACAGTGGCATGGACCAACACCTTAGTCGCATCTGGCGTTAAGTAGGGGCGGATGCGCGCAATGTTTTTGAGATGGAAATGACAGGATTTGGTGATAGATTGAACATGAGGCTTGAAGGAGAGGTTGGAGTCAAAGAGAACACCTAGGCAGCGAGCCTGCGTGGTGGAGCTGATGGTAGCACCGGTGACTTGGAGGGAGACAAACACAGGAGTAACAACACTTGAGGGAGGAAAGATCAGAATTTCAGTTTTGGTCAAGTTTAGTTTAACCCCTGACGTGTGACATGTCATGATTCCCTTTTATTCCAAAAGTTTGGTCCTTAAGGGGTTAAGGAAGTGGGCAGCCATCCAGTTAGAAACAGCAGAGAGGCAGTCAGAGACACTTGTCAAGAGGGACGGGGAGAGATCAGGAGAGGACAGGTAGATTGGCGTGTCATCCACATAGAAATGATATTGGAAGCCAAAGGAGCTAATGAGTTTACCAAGGGAGGCAGTATAGATGGAGAACAGTAGGGGGCCAAGGATTGAACATTTTGGGACACCAACAGAGAGGAGTTGGGGAGAAGAAGCAGAGCCAGAGAAAGAAACACTGAAAGAGCGCTATTAAAATAAAAATAAAAGGGTTATTAATGAACTCTTCACATTTCTACATAGAACACTTATTGATCTGAAAACTAAAATGCACGCTATCGTCATATGTGAAGATGTAATTAATTTCACACTGGGAGCACAGGAATCCAACAAAGTGCTGGGCATCACTCTCACACCCTGCTTCAGAGAATTCCCCCACCTCCACACATCCTGCTCGACACATGGATTGGACACCTGGCTTTTCATGTGGACTTCTGCACATCATGTAGGAGACTCAGAACATCTTGAAATCTATGCAGACCTGTAAAGTGTAGACAGGCATCTCGGAACGCCATTCACTACTTCATCTAAAAAAACATCCACTCATCGGAAAAAACTGTGATTATTTAACCCTCAAAGTCCCGGTTTCAAGACAAACGTTTTTCCGCTTGTAGTTATGAAAAGGTGAAATCTTTATGGTTACAATTTTTGGATCCAGTGAATGTATCCATTGTAAACGCAGAAAGTTTATAATCCAAGATGTTAAGCTAATGTTATGAATGAATGCAACAAGCACACCACACATTACTTACTTACAGTATATCATTCATATGAGCTATAACTCAAATAAACTTGACATTTTAAAAAATAGCCCCCGCTCGGTATAGTATAGTATTGTATAGTATAGGGCATTAAAACTGCAGCTATAAGGTTATGGTGTAATGAGGTCCCCTGTCTCCCCGCACACAGTGTATTATAACTGCAGCTATAAGGTTATGGTGTAAGGAGGTCCCCTGTCTCCCCGCACACAGTGTATTATAACTGCAGCTATAAGGTTATGGTGTAAGGAGGCCCCCTGTCTCCCTGCACACAGTGTATTATAACTGCAGCTATAAGGTTATGGTGTAAGGAGGTCCCCCTGTCTCCCACACACAGTGTATTATAACTGCAGCTATAAGGTTATGGTGTAAGGAGGTTCCCTGTCTCCCACACACAGTGTATTATAACTGCAGCTATAAGGTTATGGTGTAAGGAGGTCTCTTCTCTCCCCGCACACAGTGTATTATAACTGCAGCTATAAGGTTATGGTGTAAGGAGGTTCCCTGTCTCCGCGCACACAGTGTATTATAACTGCAGCTATAAGGTTATGGTGTAAGGAGGTCCCTGTCTCCCTGCACACAGTGTATTATAACTGCAGCTATAAGGTTATGGTGTAAGGAGGTTCCCTGTCTCCGCGCACACAGTGTATTATAACTGCAGCTATAAGGTTATGGTGTAAGGAGGTCCAGGACTGGTTGAAAGTTTTGTAGCTAAATTTCCTGCATAAATGTGGCAAGCACATATACCTCAAAAAGTGAGCATGTTTCTTAAGATTGGTTAGTTCTTCTTTTATAATCTTTTGGCATATATTTATAAAGCATTCTTGATTTTTTTTTTTATTTAAAATGGGTTTTGAGCTGTCCCATTAAGAGATCATATCAGCTTGCAGTCATTCACCTGACTCTAGATTAATGTTATCGTAAAATTAAATATTAGTGCACCAGAATTTATTTTAATGTTGCAGTGCCCCCTTGTGCTTTGTGATGCAAGGAAATTATACCAATAATATGTTTTGAACATTTTTTTTCTTTTCAAGTGTTTTTTATTGAAGAATATAAAAAAAAAAAAAAAACTGTGGCAAACAGAACTTCGCCACGTGATTTTGGAGGAGCCTGCTTGGCAGCCCAGGACTATGACCACCTGCAACAGACCTGGCTAAAATACTTTTAAAAGACTGTGGTCGTGCAATTGGTATTATATGGTTCGGATCCTGAACAGCCGCACAAACCAGAGACCACCAGGGAGCTATTAACACTTAGTAACAATTCTAACCACAGTGTTCTAATTGTCTGTTTGGGTGGCTGCTGTTCGCATGAACGACCATGAGGTGGCGGCCATCTTGTTCGCATGAACGCAGGCAGCAGTAGTGTTTGGTCGTAGAGTTCCTGGAACTAAAACCGGACACAGAAACTCCTGAACACTGCTGGACTTCCATCATCGCCTGCGTTTGGTTCTATACAAGTTAGAAGGGCACTGTTCGGAATCCTTCGTCTGAATGAAGGCAACAAGTGTTACGACACTCACCGCCAGGTAGGTAAAGCCGCCGTTTAGTAGATAATCCCCCTTCTCCATAAATGCAGTTTTAATTCAGCCGGTCGTCAAACTCCCAAACGGAGCATACGAACACGGCAACTCCCGATCAGCAATCCAGTCGAACTCCTTCCACAGCTAAAAATAACGAAAGCGCTGTTCCAATAGTAATTCCCCTTCCCCACAAACGAGACAGAAGCTCCGTATTGAGGGTCAAACAAGATCTGGCTTTACTGTGGGCTACCCGCCCGTATTTATGCGGGTCTCCCACTTGGTGGACACTCCCCTAGGGGACCAAATGGAAGACTGTAATTACAGTAGGACAAAAGTACATTTCAGATGTACAGTCACAAACTTCTCCCACAATGCATTAGGTTTCCCTCCCCTCTGCCCTGGAGATAATTGGGAAGTAATGCAATTATCTCCAGGACAAAGGCACATCGTCATTTTAAACATAAACACAGAAAGTACATAAAAATATATAACTTTATAATAACCGAATATTCTACATTCGTATCACATATCCCCAGATAGCCTGGATCTGAGGGCATATTATTGACGAATAGCGCTCAGATCCTATGCGTATAGTTCAATCGCCATGGAGTCCAAGTTCGTACAGTCCTTCGGTATGCGATTGACTCCATGGGAAGGTTACCTGAGGTCAGTACTTTCGTATGCAGTAGAACTCCCGAACATCCGGTGTTCGTACGTGATCGTCGAGACAGCTAAGCGACCCGTTGGTTCAGCGGTGTTCGGCAGAACGAGTGTCCGTTTTTAGTTCCATGAAATCCGTGCCGAACACCGCTGGGCTTTCGTGCGTTTTAAAATGGCCACTGCCTCGTGGTCGACATACGAACGGCGACCACCCTGAAGTCGGTCTAATTGAGAAGTGTCTGCGGTTAACCACAATGTTCTAATTGGGATCAAGAGGTTAACCAGCAGCACACTTCTATTCTGGGTGGCCATCCGTTCGGTAGCTTTGTTCGGTCAAAATAGTCATTCGTACGGTTGGGCTATGGGAAACAGCCATTATATGCACGGACAGCCAAATAGACGAATCCACCAGAACAGACAAACGGATGGTTTTGTCACAACAAGCTCCAGGTTAAGAACACTGACTATGTTCGGTAGTTTGTTCTGTTTTTAAACTACCGAACTAGACCACAAGCCCTGATTCTCTGGAACTGTTTTGGGCATGGGAACATGCATGCGGTCGGTCAAATTATGAATTCCAGGAAATTCCTGAACCCCTGAACTGATCTGGGTGATTTTTGGATCTGTTGGGCACCCAGATCAGGGCTATCAGTGGATGTAACTTTTGTGGGGTTTTTTTGTGTTTAAAGGTATTTTTGAAGTTTTTAAAAAATGTATGATTTCTGTGCCTCGAGATAATTGAGTTTAATACAGTATCTGACTCAATTATCTCCCAGGCACAGAGGAGGGGTTATCTTGTTTTATGTGGGAGTGTCCTGGACCTGAGAGCCAATGTAATCGTGTGTATGTTTTTACTATAGTCTACTCTCAGGTCCAAGGGGGAGTGCCCTTTGCATGGGGACCTGCATATAAGGCCAGTTGTGGCTGAAAATAAACTGATTCCTGCTTACCCTCAACATAGAGTCTCATCTCATGTGTGGGGGAATGGCTGTATCACTCTGGGGATTGCTATATCACTATACTCCCTTGGGATTATAATCACTTACTCTTTTAAGAGCATATTGTTACACTCTATTGGGGGAAAGGTCTACCCACTGGAAGCTGGATCCTGGTCTTGGGTCCAGAGTGGATTTAGGACAGCGAGCAGTGGCGTACACACACTCCATGGGGCCCCGGTGCGAAACTGATCCGTGGGCCCCCCCTACCATGAACCTCTTCCCCCTGACTGTGGTCCCCTCCCCCCCGACACATACATACAGACAAACACATACACACCCTCCGACAGACACATACATACACACATGCAGACACATACATACAGAGACACACACGCAGACACATACATACAGAGACACACACAGACACATACACACATACAGAGACACAGACACAGACACACAATCATACACACATACAGAGACACAGACACAAACATACATACACAGACATACATACAGACACACACATACAGAGACAAAGATACAGACATACATACACACAGAGATACAGACACATACATACAGAGAGACACAGACATACATATGGATACACACACACACACACACACACAGACATACATACAGAGACACAGACATACATACACACATACAGAGACACAGACATACATATACACAGCCAGAGACACAGACATACATACACAGACATACATACACACACACATACAGAGACACAGACACAGACACACACACACATACAGAGACACATACACACACACATACAGAGACACATACACACACACATACACACACACATACACAGACATACATACACAGACACAGACATACATACACACATCCAGAGACACAGACATACATACACAGACATACATACACACACACACACACAGACACAGACATACATACACAGACACAGACATACATACACAGACACAGACATACATACACACATACACAGACACATACATACACACATACAAATACACAAAATGTTTCCTACCATGTGTGGGTCCAGTGGTGGCTCAGCCTGATGGGAGTCAGAGTTCCCACTCTGACTCCCTCCTCCTTTCTGTTTCCTCCTGCGCGGGCTCTCGGTATGCTGGGAGGAGTGACGTGCGGTCACTTCCTCCCAGCGTGTGATGATCTCATCATAGGGGGCCCGGTTGAGCACTTAAAGCGCCCAGCGCAGACCGGGCCCCCTTACAATCCATGTCCATCGGGTGGCCCTGACAGCATGGGCCACCCGATGGACCCCTTGACATGCGGCCCCGGCGGTTTGCCGCACGGGCCGGGGCCGCAAAGCGTGGCAGCTGCTACCCGGTCGCAGGGGGGCCGCAGGGCGGCCGAGCCCCCTGGAGTGCCAGGCCCGGTCGCAGCTGCGACCCCTGCGACCGCGGTACGTACGCCACTGACAGCGAGACCCCAACCAAGCTGTAATGCTGGAAGTGCAGACTACAGTGCTGATGGTCTCTGGTGCGGTGCTTGTGGTACTCGGTAAGCACTAGGAAGCAGCGATTGGCGGAGGCACCCATTATGTTATACATGTTGTAATGTATCAAAGTATACAAAACACATATGAATATTCAGCTGAAGTATAAACAATTTAATCAAACATCAAAACTGGAGGGGGGTGTGAAACGTGTGGCGGGGGGATCCATCCTCAATAATAGTTTGTAACTTGGGCTCTGATGACATCTGATGGCACAAATACAGCAGTAACAAGTACAATACAGCGCATGAAAATGACAGTTTCCTATTATTTACCTTCGGTGCAATAAATAATCAGTCTATATTAATCTCTGTTTCCCAGCTTCCCAGTAATATTGCAGAAAATTGTCCTGCAACATAGTGTAATACGCTATATGGTTTAATATAGAAATGTACCAAATTGTTTATTTGTGTTCTGTTCAAACCTTATAATTTTAGATTTTTTTAATTGTTCCTAATAATAGAATAAAATAAATGTATTTTAGAAAGTGTTATTATTAGCTGTAAAAGTCATTTTTAGCGAGATTTTAGGACACTTTGTGCGCACAATGTTTGAATTCTGGAAGGTTTCTGTAACACTGAAGGTTTGAACCCAAACTGTATCTTTCTGTAAATCCTGAGCCCCACGTATTGTGCAAAGTTCATGTAACATTTATATGTGATGACACAATGTGTAATATCCAGCTTTCCTTCTGATAAACACGCAATAGTATGGGATTATTCACAGGCACACACAGCCTGCTTTTATTAGGAAATATGCTATCTGTAATATTCAATGTTCTGCAGTTGTCAGGATCGGGACAGGGATCCAACACGCAGAGTACAAACAGTAGCCAGATACGTATACCGGACCTTAGAATGGCCGGACTAACGTAAGTAGTACAGTATAGAATGGTCAAAGACAAGCCGAGGTCGAGGGTAACAGAAGACAGGTAAGCGAGAGACAAGCCGAATCAAGGGTACCAGAGATAAGCAGAGTAAGGTAAACAAGCCGGGTCAAAACCAAAAGGGATAATAGAATACACAAGCACTGAGTGACTAGAACAAGCTAGAACCACGACAGGGCAATGAGCTAATGAAAGAAGCTCTGTTAAATACCCTGTTCAGAGCAGTAACCACGCCTCTGAGGCGTCCTGATTGGTCCTGCAGCAATTGACTGTCCTGATGACTACTTCCTGCCTAGATGCTGTAAAAGGCAGTCACTCCCTCGCGGCCGGCCTAGCATGACCGGATAGACTGCGGGGAAGGGAGCCATCAGACCGTCTGGATGGAGGAACAGCTAAGTCTCTACCTCTTTCGGAGGTAGAGACCACAGGTACCCTGACAGTACCCCCCCTCTCAGATACGCCCACCGGGCGGAATGAACCGGGACGAGATGGGAAGCGAGAGTGATACGCCCTGCGGAGACGGGGAGCATGAACATCCTCCTGAGGTACCCAACTCCTCTCCTCAGGACCATATCCCTTCCAATCAACCAGATATTGTACTCTCCCCCGGGAGATTCGAGAATCAATAATAGAGTTGACCTCATACTCCTCCTGACCCTCTACCTGAACGGAGCGAGGAGGGGCTATTGTGGAGGAAAATCTGTTACATATGAGTGGTTTCAGCAATGAAACATGAAACGAGTTCGGGATGCGTAAGGTATTAGGAAGAGCTAAACGATACGCAACTGGATTGATACGGGTCAGCACCCTGTAGGGTCCAATATAACGAGGAGCGAACTTCATGGAGGGCACTTTTAAATGGATGTTCCTCGTGCTCAGCCATACCCTATCACCTGGAACAAAGACCGGAGCCGCCCTTCTACGTTTATCAGCGTGTTTCTTGACCAACATAGAGTTGTGCACAAGGATTTGTCGAGTTTGATCCCACAACTTCCTCAAATTGGCAACATGAACATCAACCGACGGCACCCCCTGGGAAGGAGAATCCGAAGGAAGAATAGACGGATGAAAACCATAATTCATGAAGAAGGGGCTTGAATGAGTAGAATCGCAAACGAGATTGTTGTGTGCAAACTCCGCCCAAGGAATCAAACCGACCCAATCATCCTGGTGTTCAGAAACAAAGCATCGTAAATATTGTTCAATTTTCTGGTTGGTACGTTTAGCAGCTCCGTTAGACTGAGGATGATAGGCAGAAGAAAAGTTTAATTTAATACCAAGTTGAGAGCAGAAGGACCTCCAAAAGCGGGAAACAAATTGGGAGCCTCTGTCCGATACAATTTGAGAGGGTATCCCATGTAGGCGAAAAATCTCCTTAGCGAATATCTCTGCCAATTCGGGAGAAGACGGGAGTTTAGGCAGGGGAATGAAGTGCGCCATCTTAGTAAACCTGTCAACCACGGTGAGGATAACAGTCTGTCTTTTAGAGATAGGTAGATCGACAATAAAGTCCATGACCAAACAGGACCATGGTTTTTCTGGAACCTCCAAGGGTTGCAGGAATCCACATGGAAGCGTATGAGGTTGTTTGGTTTTAGTACAAACTTCACATGCAGCGATGAACTCCTCAATATCCCTCCGTAAAGCAGGCCACCAGAAGTCCTTAGAGATCAACGCGTAAGTTTTGCGAATACCAGGATGTCCCACCATCTTGCTATTATGTAAACACTGTAAAAGTTCCAGTTGAAGAGCAGGAGGAACGAAATGACGGCCCGCAGGAGTCTGTTTAGGTGCTAGATGTTGCAACTTAATGATCTCGGACAGTAATGGAGAATGAATCCTGAGATTCGTATTAGCAATGATATTGCATTTCGGAACTATAGAAGAAAAAACTGGTTCAGGTACAGTAGAAGGTTCATATTGGCGAGATAATGCATCGGCTTTAGAGTTTTTAGAACCAGGTCTGTAAGTCAGTACATAATTGAAGTGAGTCAGGAATAAGGACCAACGAGCTTGTCTAGAGGATAAGCGCTTAGCCTCCCCAATATAGGACAAGTTTTTGTGGTCCGTCAAAATCGTAATAGGGTGTAGGGTCCCCTCCAACAAATGTCTCCACTCCTTTAAGGCTTTAATGACTGCTAACAGTTCCCTTTCACCAATGTCATATCTGCTCTCAGGCCCAGAAAATTTCTTAGAGAAGAAACCACAAGGGTGTAACGGTTTATCCACCCCTAACCTTTGAGACAGAACAGCCCCAACTGCTGTCTCAGAGGCATCGACCTCGAGCAAGAAAGGCAGAGTCGTATCAGGATGGACTAGAATGGGAGCCGAGGCAAAAAGTTCCTTGAGAGTCTTGAAAGCACCCAGAGCTTCCTTAGACCAGAACTTAGTATCAGCCCCTTGTTTGGTCATATTGGTAATAGGCGCAATGATAGAGGAGTATCCTTTAATGAAGCGCCTATAGTAGTTGGAAAAACCAATAAACCTTTGGATAGCCTTGAGTCCTTTGGGCAAGGGCCAGTCTAAAATAGATTGAAGTTTTACAGGATCCATTTTAAAACCTTCCCCAGAAATCACGTATCCAAGAAAGTCTACCTGAGACTGATCAAAACTGCACTTCTCCAATTTGCAATATAGACCATGTTGCAGCAGCTTGTGTAATACCTTTCTGACCTGTCTATGGTGAGTCTCAATCTCCTTAGAGTGTATTAGTATGTCGTCCAGGTAAACAATAACACAATCATGCTGAAACTCCCTAAGTACCTCATTAATCAAATCTTGAAATACTGCAGGAGCATTGCATAGTCCAAATGGCATAACAGTGTATTCGTAATGGCCATACCGGGTATTGAATGCCGTCATCCACTCGTGACCTTGCTGGATTCTCACCAAATTGTAAGCCCCTCTGAGATCTAACTTGGTGAAGATTTTGGAGCCCTTAAGACGATCAAATAACTCGGTAATCAGTGGGATAGGATAGGCATTTCTGACAGTTATTTTATTCAAGCCTCGGTAATCGATACAAGGTCTCAGCGTGCCATCCTTCTTCTTAATGAAAAAGAACCCAGCCCCGGCCGGAGACGAAGACCTCCTGATGAATCCCTTTTCTAAATTCTCCCGAATATACTCCTCTAGAACCGAGTTTTCCTGAACAGACAAAGGATATACATGGCCCCTCGGAGGCATAGTGCCGGGTAGAAGCTTAATCTTACAGTCAAATGACCTGTGTGGAGGCAAAGAATCGGCATTCTTCTTGTCAAACACTGCCCTTAAGTCTAGGTAAAGGTCTGGTATTTGTCTTTCTGTGGACTGAGTAGGATTCTCCGGTATGTTAATATTAGCTAATGGAGAAACCTTGCACAAACACCGATCCTGGCAGCCCTGGCCCCACGAGAGTATCTCTCCTAACTCCCAATCGATAATAGGGTTATGTTTTTTCAACCATGGGTACCCCAGAACTATGGGAACGGAAGGAGACGAAATGAGCATAAGAGATAAATTCTCCACGTGTAGGATACCAACATTTAAATTAATGGGTATGGTCTCACGAAAGATAACAGGGTCTAGTAGTGGTCTACCATCTATGGCCTCAACGGCCAAAGGTGTCTCCCTTAGCTGGGATGGGAAATTGTTCTTACTAGCAAAGGCTTGGTCGATAAAATTCTCAGCAGCACCGGAATCTATCAATGCCATAGCCCTTACTACTTCCTTCCCCCAAGTTAAGGAAACTGGTAGCAGAAGCCTGTGATCTTTATAATCAGGAGTAGAGGACAAAATAGAAACACCCAAGGCCTGTCCTCTAGAGAGACTTAGGTGCGAGCGTTTCCCGGGCGGTTAGAACAGTTCGAGAGTAAATGACCCTTGGCTCCACAATACATACACAAACCCTCTCTTCTCCTGTGCTGTCTTTCCTCCTCAGAGAGGCGGGTATACCCTATCTGCATAGGTTCAGTAAGCAAAGATATCGTGGAGTCAGGACTTGGAACAGCGGGAGCTAACCTAAAAGAAGGTCTCTGGTTCCTCTCTCGAGTGTTCTGTCTCTCTCTTAGACGTTCATCTATACGAGAGATGAACGAAATTAAATCCTCTAAATTCTCAGGGAGTTCTCTGGTAGCAACCTCATCAAGGATTACATCAGATAGGCCATTCAAAAATACATCCATATACGCCTGCTCATTCCACTTGATTTCTGCCGCCAGAGACCTGAACTCTAGTGCATAATCCACCAGTGTTTGGTTCTCCTGTCTCAGGCGCAACAGTAATCTGGCTGCATTAACCTTTCTACCTGGAGGGTCAAATGTTCTTCTAAAAGCAGCTACAAATGCGTTATAGTTATAAACTAATGGATTATCGTTCTCCCATAGTGGGTTGGCCCATCTCAGAGCTTTCTCAATGAGTAGGGTGATAATAAATCCTACTTTTGCCCTATCTGTAGGATAAGAGCGAGGTTGCAATTCAAAGTGGATACTAATTTGGTTTAAAAAACCACGACACTTCTCAGGAGCCCCACCATAGCATACTGGGGGGGTAATGTGAGAAGAAGCACCCACTGTGGCTACCTCTAGACCTGAACCGACAGGAGAAACAGGGGTATTACGTATCTCCTCTGGTGGGTTATTGGCACAAGCTAATAGAGCCTGTAGCGCAAGCGCCATCTGATCCATTCTGTGATCCATGGCTTCAAACCTAGGATCAGGAGCAGCCAGCTGACTGTTTGTACTTGCAGGATCCATTGGCCCTGTCGTAATGTCAGGATCGGGACAGGGATCCAACACGCAGAGTACAAACAGTAGCCAGATACGTATACCGGATACGTATACCGGACCTTAGAATGGCCGGACTAACGTAAGTAGTACAGTATAGAATGGTCAAAGACAAGCCGAGGTCGAGGGTAACAGAAGACAGGTAAGCGAGAGACAAGCCGAATCAAGGGTAACAGAGATAAGCAGAGTAAGGTAAACAAGCCGGGTCAAAACCAAAAGGGATAATAGAATACACAAGCACTGAGTGACTAGAACAAGCTAGAACCACGACAGGGCAATGAGCTAATGAAAGAAGCTCTGTTAAATACCCTGTTCAGAGCAGTAACCACGCCTCCGAGGCGTCCTGATTGGTCCTGCAGCAATTGACTGACAGGTCGTTCCGGGGGAGTGTCCTGATGACTACTTCCTGCCTAGATGCTGTAAAAGGCAGTCACTCCCTCGCGGCCGGCCTAGCATGACCGGATAGACCGCGGGGAAGGGAGCCATCAGACCGTCTGGATGGAGGAACAGCTAAGTCTCTACCTCTTTCGGAGGTAGAGACCACAGGTACCCTGACAGCAGTTCACTGGTATTATTAAATAAAACATGACTGTTATAATATTGTAGCTGTACATTTTATTCATACGATATTCCAGACGGAGCTCTGTAGTACTGGTTCTTTGGATTTTACTTCCTTACGGTAGTTTTTACAGCTCACAGTCCTCTGTGTTAGATTTATTTGAAATCGGTAAATAAAGATGTTAAGACACTCACCGCTGAAATCGATGAAGCTGCCGCTTAGGCGATAATCCCCTTTACAGGAATGCAGGTTCTGCATGGCCAACCGCTAAACTCCCGAACGGAGTTCAAGGGAACGCGGTAACTCACGAACATCCAAACAGCCGAACTCCTTCCACGGCTAGAATACACGAAATATACTTTCCCAGTAGCAATACCCCCACAAACGAGACCAAGCTCCGTCTTGAGGGTAAAACCGGATTCTGTTTAATGGGGGCTACTTGCCCGGTATTTATGCAGGTCTCCCACCTGGTGGACACTCCCCTAGGGGACCAGATGGAAGACTGTAACACATATTGGTCAGTAGCCAATTCGCAGTGGCTTAGGTATAAGCACTCCCCTTTACACACATAAATCCCTCCTCTCTATCCTGGAGATAATTAGGAAGACACCTAATTATCTCCAGGGATAGAGGCAAATCGCCATTTTGAATATAACAATAAAAATACAATAAAATACATAATCATAAAAATACTGAATGTAGGTGCTTCGTGTAACGTATCCTCAGCCTGGATCTGAGTGCATATTTCTACCGAATAGCGCTCAGATCCAATGTACACAGTTCAATCGCCATGGAGTCAAAGGCTTTCACAAGTCTTTCGGTACACGATTGACTCCATGGGATGGCTATCTGGGTTAAGTCCATGCGTACGTTACAAACTCCCGAACGGACCGGGGTTCGAATGCCTCCATGAAATAGAAGGGCGGTCGGTAGTCTTCAGCGGTGTTCAGTAGATAAAGTGTCCATTATTAGTTCCATAGAATCCTCGCCGAACACCGCTGATCCGTCGCGTGTCCCAAAATGGCCACCGCCTCGTGGTCGGCATACGAACGACGAACCCCCTATACGGATGGAATGGAGAGGTGTCTGCGGTTAACCACAATGTTCTAATTGGGGCCAAGAGGTTAACCAGCAGCACACTCCTCTCCTGGGTGGCCGTCCGTTCGGTAGTTTCAATCGGTACTTAGGAA